>NC_086327.1:140543635-140651135 GCF_036172605.1 Pelobates fuscus
ACACCCATAATGAAAAGTCACTGATATCCACCAAATAACTATAACTAGAGCAGTAATATATAAATATATCTGATCATTTTACTATATACATTAATGTTGCTATAGCATAGAATGCAGAAACTTTATATTATTATTAATGACAAACATAATTTTAATACGACTGAGGGCAGATTGGGGTAAAATTAGTGCTTGGATAAAGGCTAGGGTAAATTCCTATCTAATGTAAACCCACCCAGTATAAATAACTGTAACCTAACCTACACAGTGCACCTAACGTGTGTGGGAGCCTGGAGTGTCCCTTTAAAAATATAAACCCACCCAGTATAACTAAATGTAACCTAACCTACACAGTGCATCTAACGTGTGTGGGAGCCTGGAGTGTCCCTTTAATAATATAAACCCATTCAGTATAACTAACTGTAACCTAACCTACACAGTGCATCTAACGTGTGTGGGACCTGGAGTGTCCCTTTAATAATATAAACCCACCCAGAATAACTGTAACCTAACCTACACAGTGCATCTAACGTGTGTGGGAGCCTCGAGTGTCCCTTTAATAATATAAACCCACCCAGTATAACTAACTGTAACCTAACCTACACAGTGCACCTAACGTGTGTGGGAGCCTGGAGTGTCCCTTTAATAATATAAACCCACCCAGTATAACCAGGGCCGCCATCAGGGGGTGACAACCATAACGGTTGTCACGGTCCCGGCGGCCCTGGGGGGCCCGGCCGCCCGGGCCCCACATGTAGCGCATGCTGATGGGGCCCATCAGGTGGCCCACTCACTTAGGGCCACCCCATGGGCCCTGTATCTTCAGGGGCCCGGTGAGCGCTGCGGCCGTGATATAGCGCGACCGGGCCCTTTAAAAAAAAATCCCAACCGCAAAGTACTGCTGGGAGGAAGTGGCCGTCACTTCCTCCCAGCTCCCTCCCCTCAGCGCCGCGCGGGAGGCAGGAAAGACAGGCCGCAGCCCGCAGGAGCCACGCCGACTCCCATCAGCCACAGCCTTCCACCTGCAAAAAAAGGTAAGAAAAATTAGCTGTATGTATGTCAGAATGTATGTATGTCAGAATGTATGTATGTCAGAGTGTATGTATGTCTGTATGTATGTATGTATGTCAGTATGTATGTTAGAATGTCTGTATGTATGTTAGAATGTCTGTATGTATGTTAGAATGTCAGTATGTATGTTAGAATGTCTGTATGTATGTTAGAATGTCAGTATGTATGTTAGAATGTCTGTATGTATGTTAGAATGTATGTATGTTAGAATGTATGTATGTATGTTAGAATGTCAGTATGTATGTTAGAATGTCTGTATGTATGTTAGAATGTCAGTATGTATGTTAGAATGTCTGTATGTATGTTAGAATGTATGTATGTTAGAATGTATGTATGTATGTTAGAATGTATGTATGTCAGAGTGTATGTATGTCTGTATGTATGTATGTATGTCAGTATGTATGTTAGAATGTCTGTATGTATGTTAGAATGTCTGTATGTATGTTAGAATGTCAGTATGTATGTTAGAATGTCTGTATGTATGTTAGAATGTCAGTATGTATGTTAGAATGTATGTATGTTAGAATGTCTGTATGTATGTTAGAATGTATGTATGTATGTTAGAATGTCAGTATGTATGTTAGAATGTCTGTATGTATGTTAGAATGTCAGTATGTATGTTAGAATGTCTGTATGTATGTTAGAATGTATGTATGTTAGAATGTCTGTATGTATGTTAGAATGTATGTATGTATGTTAGAATGTCTGTATGTATGTTAGAATGTATGTATGTTAGAATGTATGTATGTATGTTAGAATGTCTGTGTGCATGTTAGAATGTCTGTGTGCATGTTAGAATGTATGCATGTATGTTAGAATGTCTGTGTGCATGTTAGAATGTCTGTGTGTATGTTAGAATGTCTGTGTGCATGTTAGAATGTCTGTATGTATGTTAGAATGTCTGTATGTATGTTAGAATGTATGTATGTTAGAATGTCTGTATGTATGTTAGAATGTATGTATGTATGTTAGAATGTCTGTATGTATGTTAGAATGTCTGTGTGCATGTTAGAATGTCTGTGTGCATGTTAGAATGTATGCATGTATGTTAGAATGTCTGTGTGTATGTTAGAATGTCTGTGTGTATGTTAGAATGTCTGTGTGTATGTTAGAATGTCTGTATGTATGTTAGAATGTCTGTGTGTATGTTAGAATGTCTGTGTGTATGTTAGAATGTCTGTGTGTATGTTAGAATGTCTGTATGTATGTTAGAATGTCTGTGTGTATGTTAGAATGTCTGTGTGCATGTTAGAATGTCTGTGTGCATGTTAGAATGTCTGTGTGCATGTTAGAATGTCTGTGTGCATGTTCGAATGGCTGTATGTATGTCAGAATGTCTGTATCATGTATGTCCGTATGTCTGTATGTATGTCTGTATGTATGTATGTATGGATACACAGATAGGGGAAGACGCTGTCTGAACCTATAAAAAATTAATAAAACATAGTGAAGACTGTTACAAATATGCAATCACAGACACGTTCTCGAGTACACTCACAAGATGTAGGTAGGAAATTCACTTTGAAATTGCCACCACCTACTCCTGTAGGGGGGTCACCCACTAAATCCACTGGATGTAATGGATATGGAAAATCCGGAAACTTTTCTGCACAGACTATTAGAGTGTGTGTATTGTTATGTATGTATGTATGTCAGTATGTCTGTGTGTATGTCAGAATGTCTGTATGTATGTCAGTATGTCAGTATGTCTGTGTGTATGTCAGAATGTCTGTGTGTATGTCAGAATGTCTGTGTGTATGTCAGAATGTCTGTGTGTATGTCAGTATGTCAGTATGTCTGTGTGTATGTCAGAATGTCTGTGTGTATGTCAGAATGTCTGTGTGTATGTCAGAATGTCTGTGTGTATGTCAGTATGTCTGTGTGTATGTCTGTATGTATGTCAGTATGTCTGTGTATGTCAGAATGTATGTGTGTATGTCAGAATGTCTGTACTTATGTCAGTTTGTCTGTGTCTATGTTAGAATGTCTGTGTCTATGTTAGAATGTCTGTGTGTATGTCAGAATGTCTGTGACTGTCTGTGTGTGTATGTCAGTATGTCTGTATGTATGTATATATGTATGTATGCCAGTATGAATTAATGTATGTCTGTGTGTATGTATGTAATGTCGGTGTATGTATGTGTAAGTCCTCATGCATGTGTGTCTGTATGTATGTTAGTATGTGTCTGTCACTATGTATGCCTGTGTGTCTGTATATGTGTGTATGTCTCAGTATGTGTGTGTCAGTACGTATGCCTATATGCGTGTATTTCTGTTTCAGTATGTGTGTCTGTTAGTATGTATTTTTGTGTGTGTGTGTGTGTGTGTCTGTGTCCTTTTGTATCAGTGTGTGTTTTTGTGTCTGTGTGTATTCCTGTAGGCGGGATTTGGAGGCGGACCCTGTGGGCGGGATTGGAGGTGGGTTAGGGGCCCCAAAATTTCTGGTGGCGGCCCTGAGTATAACTGTAACCTAACCTACACAGTGCATCTAACGTGTGTGGGAGCCTCGAGTGTCCCTTTAATAATATAAACCCACCCAGTATAACTAACTGTAACCTAACCTACACAGTGCATCTAACGTGTGTGGGAGCCTGGAGTGTCCCTTTAATAATATAAACCCACCCAGTATAACTAACTGTAACCTAACCTACACAGTGCATCTAACGTGTGTGGGAGCCTGGAGTGTCCCTTTAATAATATAAACCCATCCAGTATAACTAACTGTAACCTAACCTACACAGTGCACCTATGTGTGTGGGAGCCTGGAGTGTCCCTCTAATAATATAAACCCACCCAGTATAACTAACTGTAACCTAACCTACACAGTGCATCTAACGTGTGTGGGAGCCTGGAGTGTCCCTTTAATAATATAAACCCACCCAGGATAACTAACTGTAACCTAACCTACACAGTGCACCTAACGTGTGTGGGAGCCTGGAGTGTCCCTTTAACAATATAAACCCACCCAGTACAACTAACTGTAACCTAACCTACACAGTGCATCTAACGTGTGTGGGAGCCTGGAGTGTCCCATTAATAATATAAACCCACCCAGTATAACTAACTGTAACCTAACCTACATAGTGCATCTAACGTGTGTGGGAGCCTGGAGTGTCCCTTTAATAATATAAACCCACCCAGGATAACTAACTGTAACCTAACCTACACAGTACACCTAACGTGTGTGGGAGCCTGGAGTGTCCCTTTAATAATATAAACCCACCCAGGGGATTATGATTGCAGTAACCCCACAGTAACTGGAGAACATCTGTTTGCCACTTCTTTTTTATAGAAACCCAACATAGAACATCTGTTTGCCACTCTTTTTTATAGAAACCCAAAGGAATAACAGAATTATTTGGACTATTACAATATTTAATGCGCTGCGGGACCTAGGATAGGCCATAACAACTTAAGACCTTGTAATGCTTTGGTGACAGAACATTCTATTATCTGCATAAAGATAATTCCAATATTACTCTGGCTGATGGTAATTACCCCAAAAAAGGACATCAAGTCAAAGGACTTGATCTAAGTGTGACAAATGTATTGCTAGAACATGAATTAATGTAATCTGCGTGAGTCTCGGGCTGTCTAGCTATTTACATCATGTCAGACCATTCGCCTGTGACATGTATTGATTTTTTTGGCTATCTCACTGCATAAATAAGTAAAGAAAAAGATATGTAAGACACATGGACTGAGAACGGACAGCGCTTAACCCCTTCACTAACAAGTTCATTTTGTTTAAAAATAATTATTGCATTGCATTTATTTGTGATATGGGCTGTTCAGGATATTCAGGAAGCAAATAAATGGAGAATTATTTTTTATATACAAACTGCTTTTTCGGGCATACATTAAATATGTAAAACTATACAACTTTATGCTGTTTTATGGGAGCAGCACACAGGGCTCTTCATCATGTGAGTGCATTACTATATATTATTATATATATCGATACACATATTACATACTACACTATTTATTGGTCCTGTTTTTTACATTCCATAAGAATACTCTGCTGAGGATTCATATCTGTTAAGAAAGGCATTTATATAACCCAATGACAGAGGGATTTGGTCTCAAACAGGGACTGAATATGGATTCTTGGAAAAAATGCTATTTAAAAGGAACTCTAAGTTCAAGTGAGCCAACAATTTTAATTGGCTATATATGTAATGCAGCAAATAAAGTTAAATTATATTATTAAATAAATAAATATGAGACAATTTTGAAGTAAGAAGTTTCAGCCTTTTTTAAAACTATTCAATAAAATTACTTTAGCAGTGAGGATGACAATAGCCGCAACTTGGTGAGTGTATGGCCTCCCTACCTAAATCGATGACCATCTAATGGTTTATCTAACAGCTGTGGTATATAAATCTCTTTTTTAAAAGACCTGGGATCCCTGGCGAGAATATAAGGCCACTATTTACCCCCCTTCCCTTACCATACCCTTTGCTTCGATTTTACATTGTTGATTATATTAGTGTTTGAGTTCAATTTAAATTGTTGCACAACAGAATTAATGAAAACTGTCTTTGGAACACGCTATGTCTTCAGCGAAATATATGGTTAGCTGTTATCTTCAAATTGGAGAGGTAAAAATCCTATTAGAAACAAACTAAATATGTTGTAATATGTTGTAAGCTATGTATTGCATTTTGACAGTTTTTGCGTGCTTTATAAAAAACAAAACAAAAAAAATTACAAAATCTATCCCGTAAATAGCCTAACTTCTAACCTAACTTTGCTACTGATCACTTTCATAGTTGGGGGTTCAGTGCCCTACAACACTGCCCCCTGGCTTCCATTCTCTGCTGCTGCAGTATAAGAAAGTTTTAGAAAAATAGAACAGTGTATATAAGGCGCTTAACAGTGAAACCCACTAAAACAAAGGATATAGACAGATATAAGAAACCTTTAGCCCGGCGGCTGGTGTCAGCTGACACTCTCATCCTATCAACGGTCGACCACTGAGAAAAATAGTAAATACTAATTGTCCTACTATTAGGGAGCTAAATATAGGGACGATTAAACATAATATCACAAATTGTGAAAAGGGACAATTCTCTGATAGCTCATCTTCTCTCATTACTCAAGGATATATTTACTAAACCGAGAAGACAATGACAATAAATAAAAAAAATACATAAATCAGGATTAAAGAAAAAAACATTTGTAAAGAAAATGTATTGAAAAGTTATCAGCAAAACAAATAAAACAAGAAATGGCAATTAGTGTCGAATAGCAACTTAAGACAAAAGCTGGAACCAGAAAGCGATTTAGCAACATTTCCAAAGAAAGAAATTAAAAAAACAAAATACCTAACTTGCATCACCTAACAGAGCAAATAGACAGAAATCACAGGTGGAAGGTTGAATGTTTGTATAAAAAGCAAATATTTATTTATACAATTCTGAACCATGAAATAACAATAAATGAAGGCTCTTACCTCGACATATTTCTGTAACAAAAATGATATTTTATTGAAAAGAATGAATTAAAAAACAAGAGAAGATAATTCTTTCGGTTATAATGGATTAGCCGCCTGTCTGAAAACACATCTGTTACCCTTGTTGTAATGGAGGGCACCTGGAGGGGACTACGTGACAGCTTCTTCCCCACCCATTATGGGCCTTGGCCTAATAAGGGTTTCTCTTACTAGAGTAACAGGCGATTCCCCCAACTTCCAATTTCTTGACATCTGGTGATATTCTTGGTTATGTCGCAGGAACGGAGTTTAATATATACATTTTTCATTATATGTTTCCAATACATATATTCCGTGTATGTCTTCCCCTCTGCCCCCCCCCTCCCCCTGCCCGTCTCATTGTTTTCCCAGCAGGGCATAGACCCAGTGCTACAGGGACACTTCCAGACCAGTCACAAGTGGCGTCCCAACACTGTAAATCTCCCATGTGGTCTTCAGCTCTTGTTAATGTCAGTCCCCACCCTTCCTTGTGTCCACAATGCTCCATCCCCACAAATTGTAATATAATTAAGCTTTGTGATTGGTTACTGCTATTATGGCTATAATCACTGCATTCCTATAATAACTGCAGCCTGGTTTGGGTAAACGGCCTCAGAGACCCCAGTCAAGATTTGGCGACTTGGTCTGATGTGCTTCAGAGTCCCTGGTAGCAGGGAGGAAACTGACCTGGCAGGGGTACTGAGTCGGAGTCCAGGAGCTCCATACACTAGTAATACATTCACTTAAAATGCAATTTCATTGTTTCAAATCTGTCCCTACTTACTATACAGAACAATATTATGAATATATATATATATGTATAATTATCAATTATTATGGAATAAGCACATGTCAGATTTGCAGTATCCCCAAAGTACTCTACACAAAACAGAATATGGCTTTTCTATTTTACAAGGTAAATTACAGTAATGATCTGATGGAAGACTCGCCTTTTTAGATATAATGGGGAGATCTATCAAAGCCTCTTCTAAAAAGTATTGCAAGGTTCTAAAAGTCAAGTAGCCACCAGTAGAATATGCCTGCTGATTGTTTTAGTTTCCATGGTGACTGCCCCACATTTAGAATTTTGCACCAGTTCTCAGAACACAGCGTTTTGCTAAATTTCCCCATTGCTTTCCTGGGGACATTAGTCAATCGGAGATTTTCAGCTAGTTCCATAAATCCTTCCTTTTATTAGCAGTCTAGAGTGCCGTACTATTAGATTTCCAAATTTTATTTTAATAAAACTGACCAGAGAGCAACGTTTTCATTATGAGAGTGTAATTAATGCCTTTGTATCGTTCATGCCACATGAGGATATTTCCAAACAAAACAAATGTTTTGGGATCAAAGTGCTAAATGTTGAGACACATTCTATTCGTTTCCATGGCGAATGCTGCTTACTTTGCACCATACCTCAGAATAGTGATTGTTTTTGCCTTATTAAATCCCTCCTAAGATTACCATTAAATCAGGATTATATTCCTTTTAGATGGAATGTATTCCTTAATGATATGTATATTCAGCTTAAGGTAAATTTATTTCTACTGTTTCAATGTAAGGCGTGAAATGTTCAAATAGAACTTTTTTAAGAATTACAATGTACCACATTAAGGCAAACAGGTGACAATAATGCTGATGTTAACAAAACCTGCTGTCAGCTGTTGAACTCTGTGAGATTTTGTAAAGTATTGGAAATGGAAATGTATTTCAGGGAAAGCACTTTGAAGAGCGTTCGAGAGATCAGTAGTTTTGCTGACGACGGCTGAAATGATTATATATTTTTTTAAACTGTTTCCAATTTATTTTGAGCTCCCTTGTCTTTTGTTGTCTGGGTTTCAGTTTATTGTCTTTGAATTATATTTTCATACATACTCAAGTGGTCTATTAAGTAAAAAAAAAAACAAGCAAACTAATTTCTGCTATCGACCAAACTTTTCGGTGACTATTTATTTTATATTCTGTTACCATAGGTTTGTTTTCTCAAACGTCAGGCTGCCAATTTGTAAACAAACTTTTAATTACTTATTTTTCTGCAACAGTGCAAATCATTCTTGGAAATAATCAATTACAAACCACCATAATTGGATCGGTCCAAGGGGACGTACACACGGCTATTTTTCTTAATTTTCATTGTCCCAACGTGGACTTTTTGGAAGCAGCTTGGTGAATCGAGATTAATTTGGCTTTTTACAAGACTTTGCTGATGTGCCTTGTTCAAATTTAAGTCAGTAAACATGAATATCATGCTATATATATATATATTTTAAATTACTTAATTAGAATGTTTGCAGTCATAATGTTTGAATTCAGAAGGCATTTTGGGAATCTGCATTCTCAAAAATGCCAGAGTGTTCCTTAAAGATATAGTTAAGCAGGATATGTGACCACTACAAAGACAAGAAATACCATATCAGCCCTTCATCTTTCAGAAGTAGATAAAATTAGTACTATTAAATTGGGTAATAGTAACATCTTCTGGATGTTGGGCAGAATCTAACATCCCCAGGACGTACTTGGAAATCAGAGTAATATGAATGTACCTTTCCTGGTTAAATACTTTGTTATTATTATCAGTATCAGTACCGTAATATTCTATGTTTTTTTAAATCCATATCTTTCTTCAAAGGACAAACAGATATAAGTAAATGAACATAACCCCACTTCCAACCTGTTACGCTACTAGGGGTGATTTGGGTTGGAACTCAACTGCAGCTTGTAATCTCCCTAATTACAATAGTGAAGAAATGGAGAATCCTGAAGTATCAATACTGTAGCTTTAAGAAAAGAGAGAATCACTGGTAACCTGATTCAACCGAAGTTTTAATAAGTGTTAAACTTAAATGAATTGCATTTAGGCAATAATCCAATAATAAGAAGTGCAAGTAATCAACAACACAAAGTTCATTATTAAGTATTTCTTCAGAGATGCATTAAGTAACATTCGTTCATGAGAATAATCTTCAATAGGAACAACAATCAATTAACTAAGGATATTTGCAAAGCAAGAACAGTTCATAGTGAATAAGCATGATGGGTGTTGTCCTTCATGAGATTAGTAACTTGGAGCAATGAAGGTTTGAGTAAGCAAGCATTAGTTCATTAATAAATGATATTGCAGACAAATAGCTGAAAGATATGCTTAAGGTTAATATGGGTAGTCCTCCAATAGTTCAGAGATATGGTCCACTTGTAAAGTAGCAAAGTATCCGTTCTCCAGTAATCCTTTATGGCATGCAGCAATCCTTGCATTTGCTCAAAGGCTGGAACGGCTTGTCTGAGCTTGTGGAGAGGTAAGTCTGGTGGAAGTAGCTCCCAGTAGCTGAGCCTGTGGAGCCCGCGGTCTCGCGGAGGCAGCTCACACGTTAGCTCAAACAATCAATCACCAAGCACCCTCCCTCTGGCCCTGTCTCCCTAAATACCGTCAGAGCTGTGTCAGAGGGGGGCGGGGTCCGGCTCCTCACAGCTGTACCAAACCCGGAAGTGTTACTCCATGACACAACCCTCCACTGCCAAAGTGGATAACCAAACTCTGCAACTTCCCTTAGATGTAGCACATACCTTTAACAATTATTTTGTCGGATGCTCCACTACCCTGATTGCCAAGCTAATAAATGACACGCATCGTGAAACTACTAATGTAGATCAGGTCCCACTACATTTGCAAAGAACCAATATAGACAAGTTCATTTTTAGACCTGTACCTATTAGTGTCATTAAAAAACATCTTAATAATCTAAAATGAAAATCCAGTCCGGACCTGACCAAATCCCAGCAATGCTGTTGAAGCTCAGTGCGCTGGCAATTGCTAAACCCGTCACAACCCTAATTAACGAATCCTTGGTGTCTGGATACTTACCCAAACTTTGGAAGACTGCATGAGTAGTGCCTATCCATAAAAGTGGTGACACTACCTTGGTTTCTAACTATCGCCCTATTTCATTGCTCCCGGTATTGTCGAAAATCTTAGAAAAATGCGTCCATATGCAACTATGTGAGTATTACCAACAATCTAACTATCTGACCCATGATCAATCGGGCTTTCGCCAGAATCACTCCACTACAACTGCCCTCTTAAAAGTCTGCAATGACATCCAAACTGGCATGGAACAAGGAGACCTAACTGGAGCTATTTTCCCGGATTTTGCAAAGGCCTTTGACCACGACATTCTACTGCACAAACTCAAAAACTCAGGTATTAGTGATGGTCCGCTAACCTGGTTTCGATCATATGTATCGGATCGCTTGCAATATGTGTCCATTTCTAACAGCGACTCCCTCTCCCAGTCACGTGTGGTGTTCCCCAAGGTTCCATTCTCGGCCCCCTACTATTTACATTATTTATAAATGATCTACCTAATGTCTGCAAATCCTCAAATGTACACATGTACGCAGATGACACAGTAATCTATGCAAGCAAATCCAATCTACCGCAGCTTGAGGCTGTGCTCCAAGACCAGTTTACAGAGGTAGAAAAATGGATCACCAAAAACAAACTCTTCCTATACACTGACAAAACTGTCACAATGATCTTTGGAACAGTACCTAAATTACACAAATTACACAGTTCCCACCTATCCATCAAAACAAATTCAAATAGCACACTGACCGCAGTCCACTCTTTCAAATACTTGGGTATGTTGTTAGACCCCAATCTATCTTTTGGCCTCTACATAGAAAAACTTGCATCTAAACTTTATCCAAAACTAGGTGCCCTGTACAGAAACAAATCCTGCCTAAGCCCTACAGTAAAGGAAAAGATTGTACAGCAAATGCTGATGCCAATCATTGATTATGGGGATGTAGTATATACACCTGCACCGCAAACCCTCCTTAATAAACTCAATACATTATATAACTCATTCTGCCGATTTGTGCTACAGTGTAATTACAGGACTTATCATTGTATAGTTACATAGTTACATAGTTAGATGGTTACATAGCTGAAAAGAGACTTGCATCCATCAAGTTCAGCCTTCCTCAAATATGTTTTTTGCTGTTGATCCAAAAGAAGGCAAAAACCCAGTCTGAAGCGCTTCCAATTTTGCAACAAACTAGGAAAAAATTCCTTCTTGACCCCAGAATAGCAGTCAGATGTCTCCTTGGATCAAGTAGCTATTACCCCACTAATTAGAAATTAACTTTTTAGAGTTAACTTTTATCTTTTTTTAACCCTCAGGGGTTCAATTTATTTAATTAATTCATTTAAATATTTTAAAATGATATATTTTGCTAGCTTGGGTGGGTGAGAGTTATGGGAAATTGGGGAATTTACAGTTAGTGCTGCTTACTGCTAGTTAGGGGTTAATGGTTAAAAAAAAGTTTATACAAATGTTAAATCTGTAAAAAAAAACTTTTAAGAAAGTTTAGGAAAGTTAAAAAAAATTAATAGGCAAATAAAAATGTTTAAAAACGAGTTTAAAAAAGTAATTAATGAAAATGTATCTATGTATATGTGACATCAAATTAAAGCCCTGTTTGCCCTCTAAAAAACGATGTATAATATGTGTTGGTGCAATAAATGACAGAGATGCAAATTGCGTTTGAACACAAACAGCAAAAAAATAAATGGCTTGTGTCCTTAGGGGTAAGACAAGCTTCTGAAGCTGTGTCCTTAAGGGGTTAAGAGATCCCTCTCTACATACCTCAAAACAGAATGCACCTGTCATGGTGGATTATATATTTCCTACCTGTTCTATGTTTGTGTACATTTTGTATATATTGTGTATTAATATTGTTTTTGTATTTTATTGTAACCGATTGTATCAATGCAATATTTTGTGAACCCAGGACATACTAGAAAACGAGAAATTTCAATGTATCTTTCCTGGTAAAATAATATTTTACAAATAAATAAATAATGCATTTTTTTTATATATATCCACACAAAAATGCAACTTTGTCCAATGCTTATGTTATAATTATGCACCTATTATTTCAAATATATATTTTTTATTATTGACTGAAAATAATGGGTTGAATTAATGACAAGTGAAGGCACGACTTTGACAGAAATAGCTGGCTGACATATGTTGTAAGTTGCTCCATATAATGCTTGAATTCTACCAATATCGAAAAGGTTTCACCAATTATCTCGTTAAAATGTTTCCAACTTTCCTTAGTACAATTAAACCTTACAAAGTTCTGTGTTAGATCATTTTATATGTGAATTCTAAAGTATCCTTGACAAGGGTTTGCATTTAGAATGTTCTCTGAATTCCCTAGAATTCAAACGCCAGTCACAAACCGTGCGACAGAAGATGTGATACAGATGTTATCTCTTGGAGTCCAAATTGAAAAACCTGAATTGAAAACATATTGATTTTATCTCCAACATGAGAATTTAAAATAGTGTGAGAACAAGTGAATAGAAGCAAAGATTCCAGAGGGGAGAGTGTAAATTTCACTTCCTATGTTGGTTAAAGACAGAGCCGGATTTAATTTACCCTGAGTTATAGCTCTGGGGAAGGCTAACAGCGGGCGGCCTACTCTGCGCTATTGAACCACACACTGCGTTAATAACCTGTGTCGGGGGAAGCTGCCACGGCGTGTGCTTTCACCGAGCATCAGGCATTTAAAGTTTGACAAGTGAATTCAGATAGAAATGACAAGGAATGTCTACACAAAATGCCGGGAGAGGGACTGTAAATAAGACCTGGGTTTTAGTGCGCAGAACACAAGTCAGGAGCGAAGTCACATAAACAAGACAATAATGTAACATAGATAAAGTATATTATCTGCATTACATGGGGTTCATTCAGCAAAACTCGAAACCGAGGAGCATTGACAAGCGATCTGCAAATTTCAAATCAAAATAACCCAAGTAGGAAAATCGAATTCCTCTGCTCTTTCCTTATATTTGCAAATAAAATATTGGAATGTGCTGCTTGACGAACAGATTGAGGAAGACAAGGAAAGCTTTCTTCAGGCAGCTGACGTGTTAGGGACAAGGGTTTGAAATTTCATAACATTCCATGTAGATTGTAAGCTCATGAGTCGTCTAGCTAAGTACTTGGTATAAATGGCATGTAAATACTGGATCTAAGGTCAGGGCAGGATCCCCTATTCCTTTTGTATTGATTTGTCTATACTGTGCAGCTTATTTTTCCTGATTGTACAACTCTGCAGAATATGTTGGCGCTCTTTAAATACCACCAGTTATAATAAAAATAATATCAATATTGTAAATATTAATTAATATTGTAAATATTTGCTGACTGTTTTGTAGCATCCTGCAGAGATGATAAAATATTGGATTTAATGGTTTCATGTGACTGATCTACCCCTCCAGCCTCACCCCAAAATGGACACAATGAATAGGCAAAGGGCTTTGGGGGGATTAGGTCCCATATTCTAAGTCTCTCATTGCTGACAAAAGTTAGGAGCCAGGCTTTGGGTGCTGGAGAGAACCACAGATTTTGTTAAACCAATAAAAATAATAATTAGACTCAAATGAGAAAATATGGCACACAAAGAATATTTTCCCTAAAATCATTGACTGCAGATGTAGTTATAGTGTTTAAAAGGGAGCTTAATCTCTGTTTTGTTAACATTCAGTTTTCAAACAACTTAAATTCATCTGAATAAGGCCGATCCATGAGTCGTGATTATTTAGTAACTACAAAGCTGAACAAACAATGTGGAGTTCCATCCATGGTGCAAAAATGTGCAATAATCAAAGTCCTACAATATATATCTATATAAGATTTAATTACGAATATATTTTGTTCAAATCATGATCCTATGATTGACAATATTAGGACGAGCAGAACCGCCACACAGACTACAATCGCCACTCCAACTACATTTCTTTTTGGACAAAATGATTTTTTCGCCATGCGCCCGTCTAATGGTCGTGTGTTTACACATCATTCCGTGAATTATTCTACGTCACCTAGTCTCAGTATTTAATCTGTACTGGGGTTTATTAGGGATTTTGTGACATGATATCGATGATTGAACAATTTATACTGTAGAATTTATTGCTCAAATCCCAGACATGGCATAAAAATAACCAATAATTATTTCAATCTTCTCAACACAGAACATTTTTTTTTTTTTATTTCCCTGTAATTTTTCTGTTCTAGTGCTTCATGATACCATTTTTTCAATCACACAAATCGCTGCAGTAATTTTCCTTCTGCCATCGATACCCATTCCTGTCTGATCTGTCTAGACAAATTAAACTGATGCTTTTTGGCGTGCCCCTTTGGTTTTATATGCATAAATGAAATGAAATATTTTCTAAATTACCATCAGAGGGATGATTGCCTAAAACCATCGTAAATCTCCTTCTGGGACTTAAAAAAATGAACTTTTCTGTCTCTTGCGTCTGTGTTGGCTTAGAAATCGTTGCACTGTAGCAGTGAGAGGTCACATAATTTGAAATAAAGGTCAATACTATTAAAGGCAGATTGTGGAGCGCTCGTCCGATGAAAGTCTCATTTCTGAGCTTTGACAGAACCGTATTGATCACTAAATACAAAATGAATTAGCCTTTAGTAGGATGTCAAGTAATTCAGAACAAGACGCTCAGTATTATTACAATTAGTTTTTCCATTTGAATTCTTCTCTAGCCCAAGGCTCAAAACAAAATGTTATTTTCAATTAAATGAAATATTCATGCACTAGGACCTAGCTATTGCAAGGTTGCACGGTATATGGGTAAGGTATTGGATAAACCGAGGCTGTGAACAGGTTGTGGGCTTTAGGATCTATTTACTGAACAGGGAGTCCTGATTGCTAGCTTGTTGGCAAATTCCTTACTTATTTAACCCGTTTCTTTGGCATAACATTTTAAACATGGACGAAGATCACAGATGTACAGCTGGCAAGTACAAGTAGAATAAAATAGCAATCGACCATCCTTTAATGTAACATTTATTTATGTATTAATGTAATACTGGAGAATAATTCATTTTAGAGATTATATCTGGCATATTTTGAGGTACGGTTTGAATTATATGCGTAGCGGCAGGATTGCCATTTTTTGTCTCGTACAGTCGATATTGCATAAAAAGACTGAAGAATTGTTCTTATAGCCTGCTTTAGAGAATTTGTAAACAGATTTCATTCCATTTCAAGGAAACCAGCTTCCAAAAAATGCAACCAGGATATAAATGTGAAAAGAAGGTTATGATAAAAAAAAAAAAAAAAAACTAAAACACACAAAAAACTGTGACACAGCAAAAAATTTAATAAACCACTAAATATTTTATGGTTCTATGCAACATATGTAATTATTACAGCAGGTTTGTTCGGTGCTCCGCAGTGGATTCCTGGGCTCACCCTTCTTTTCAAAGAGGAACCTAAACAACTTTAATTAACTAGTTTTGGTGTACAGATAATGCCCCTGCAGTCGCAGTGCTCAATTCTCTGCCATTTAGCAATTAAATCACTTTGTTTATGCAGCCTTAGTTACACCTCCCTGCATGTGACTTGCACAGCGTTCCTAAACATTTCCTGCAAAGAGTCATCTAATGTTTACACTTCATTTATTGCTCATTCTTTTTAATTTAGAATTTCTCATCACCTGCTCTGTTAATAGCCTTCTAGAATGGGCAGGATCATCCTGTGTGTGTGATTAAAGTTCAATTTGCAGAGCAGGTAATATACATTTCTAAAGTAACTTAAAGGGACACTATAGTCACCAGAACAACTACAGCTTAATGTTGTATTTCTGGTAAATATAGCATATATTTGCAGGCTTTTTTTTAAATGTAAACACTGCCTTTTCAGTCTCTTAGACGGCCACTAGAGGAGCTTCCTGGGGCAGAGCTGCACACTGTGCAGCACTGACATTAAGCATCTCCACGCACAGGACCGTCTTTAACCCCTTAAGGACCAAACTTCTGGAATAAAAGGGGATCATGACATGTCACACATGTCATGTGTCCTTAAGGGGTTAATATATGTACTGGGCCTCCTGGACCCTGCCCCTTCCCAAAGTATACAAAAATAGCCAGGATTCAGCTTTAAGCATTTGCAACACTTACAACAATGAAGTAACATACATTCATTTAAAATGTAAGTTACTTAGCCTGTCAATGGAATGACAGGAATGAATAAGTAGATAACTCCCTAATTCCCACGGTATTAGGGAGCTAGCTACTAAAAGGCTGAAAGACCTAAATTGGTCTTTCAGCCAAATTTACTAATCCTAAGTAAAAATTACTTAGTATTAGTAAATTATGCCCCTACTCGCTATACCGCGAGTAGGGGCATGTCTATTAAACAGTGAGCAGCCTATGTTTTGCCCTCCCCCTGGCCTCCACCCCTGAGCGGTGGGTGGGGGCCCTAAACACCAATAAGGGGGGGACCTTTTGTCCTCCCCCTGGCACCCACCCCAAAGCGGTGGGTGGGGGCCCTAAATTAGAATAAGGGGGGGACCTATTGTCTTACCCCCCTGGCCCCCACCCCTGAGCGGCGGGTGGAGGCCCTAAATAAAAATGTAACCCCCCCCCCAGTTGACATGGGGTACCCAAACCCCCCTAAAAAAAGCTACCTTCCCCCCTCACTCTAAAAATAGTAAAGGGGGGACCAATAAATAGGTACCTGTAAAAAAATAAAAAATAAAAAACTTACCATTTTATGTTTTCTTTCTTCTAAAATCTTATTTTTTTCAGCCCCAACAAAGGCCAAATAAAAATCCTTAATGACCGACGCACTAAAAAAAAACAAAAAAAAACAGAGCGAAAAAAATAATAATCCATCTTCACCGATAGAGGGCTACGCGCAGACTGAGCTCTGTAGGGTGTGGGAAGGCTTTCAAAGGAATTTTCCCATGCTGTGTAATTTGACTCATAACTCTCTGGTTACTTTCAATCAACCAATCAGAGTGTTGTTATGAGTCAAATTCCCACGCTGTTCTAAAACTGTATACAGTGATCATAAGAAATATGTATATTAAAGTAAGTAGTCATTCACAACACTGACAGACATACTGACATACACACACACTGGCAGACATAATAACACAGAAAGACAAACACTTACACTGACAGACATACTGACCAGCACACATACATTGACAGACATACTGACATTCACATAAACTGACAGACATACTGACCAGCACACATACATTGACAGACATACTGACATTCACATAAACTGACAGACATACTGACCAGCACACATACATTGACAGACATACTGACATTCACATAAACTGACAGACATACTGACACAGACAGACACATACACTGGCAGACATAGTGACACACACAGACACAGAAAGACACATTCACTGGCAGACATAGTGAGACACACACACAGACACATACACCGACAGACATACTGACCCACACACAGACATACTGACACACACAGACATACTGACAGACATACTGACACACATAGACACATACACTGACAGACATACTGACACACACATAAACATACACTGACAAACATACTGCAATGCACACAGACACACAGACACATACACTGCAGACATAGCGACACACATAGGCACAGACACATACACTGACAGACATACTGACACACACATAAACATACACTGATAAACATACTGCAATGCACACAGACACACAGACACATATACTGCAGACATAGTGACACACGCAGACACATACACTGTCAGACATACTGACCCACACAAAGACACTGACAGACATACTGACACACGCAGACACATAGACTGACAGACATACTTACACACACATAAACATACACTGACAGACATACTGACATGCACACAGACACATACACTGACAGACATACTAACACACACACACTGACAGACATACTGACACACAGACATACACTGGGGTTTGGCTTTCTCGATCCAGCCCCCCTCCTCCCTGCCTCCTACATTTCTCCCACACAGCTCTTTTCCTTTGTGGGAGGAAGTGACTTGTGGCCGAAAAGCAAGGGGTCACAGCGAGTGACTGGGTCCCTGCTTACAAATGCCCACCAGGTTGCCCTTAGTGCATTGGTCACCCGGTGAGCCTTCTTAGTGTGCGGGTTCCTGGCTGCACACAGACACAGAGACACATACACTGCAGACATAGTGACACACATAGACACAGACACATACACTGACAGACATACTGACACACACATAAACATACACTGTCAAACATACCGCAATGCACACAGACACATACACTGCAGACATAGTGACACACATAGACACATACACATATACTGACAGACATACTGACCCACACACAGACACTGACAGACATACTGACACACGCAGACACATACACTGAAAGACATACTGACACACACATAAACACACACTGACAGACATACTGACATGCACACAGACACATATACTGACAGACATACTGACACACACACACAAATGCCCACCCTTAGTGCATTGGCCACCCGGTGGGCCTCCTTAGTGTGCGGGTGCCTGGTTGCATCGGCGGGACCATGGGGAAGATAAATTTAAAATGGAGGGCAGTGAGGCCCACGGGGCAGCTGCTCTGGGGTCCCCTAAGAGTAACTGGGCCCAGGGTAGCTGCCCCATTGCCCCAAGTTATAGACAGCCCTGTCCACGCTCTAGATGGAGACACGGAACATTCCTTATAGAGATATATTGATTTAATGCATCTCTATGAGGAGATGCTGATTGGCTCGGCGCAGTGTTTTGACACACTTGTGCAAATACCTCCCAATGCTTTCCTATGGGAATGCATTGGATTTACTGAGATTGTCAAGCTTGATGATCTCAGGCAAGGAGGCATGATCTTTACACTTAATCTGCTTCAATAAGCTAAAATAGTTTCATGCCTATAGTGTCCCTTTAAGTCAACTGAGGTTGATCTATTACAGTCATTACACTAAGCTAGAAAAAGAACCATTAGAACATTCTCAGGTATCCGCAGATATCTACCCATAACTGGACTGTATTTATTTAGTTGTTTAAAGCCTCCTTTCCATCTGCGCATGTTGGTTTCATGCCAGTAAATATACGTTTGGTAATTGGATTGATACTGAGTAAGTTTCATCTGTAGCTTATCAAATCATGCCCTGCCAAACGTATTTAGTTTATTTGTATTTTGTTTTATTCCTCAGTGAGAGGCGCTCATATGCATTTCTCACGTGAAGCAAGTTTCTTAAAAGAAATAAGAACATCGTTAATAAAATGTTCCTTTAAGGCCTTGACATTCTCAAAAAATCATAAATAAATTGTAGAACTACGGAGGAAATTAGAATGTAATCTAGATATTTAAAGAGGAGGGCCACACAGAACAACGAAGGGGAATAAATGAATAGATTTGCATATGGAACGGCGTGCCATAGATCATTCAGTAGAGGGTAACATTAATTACAGAAATGATCAGGGTAGGAATGAGAGTTTAATCTGTTCGATTAGAGAAGAAGGTCACAGCTGTGGGACCATATTGTTATCGGCCACACAATCACGCTGTTTAATAAATCGTGATGCCGATCCAGCAAACACCTTAAATTCACTGAAAGGTTCCTGACGTTTAGTGTTTAATGTGGTTTTAAGTATAGCCTGCAGAAGGAGTCAATGCAAATGGTTCAATTATAAATGAAATGTACGATAATGTAACCCTGTATCACTGTGATAACTTATTTACCATCTCTCCTTCCACATCTGCATCTAATTCATTTTAAAATAATTATGGTAATATTTTCCTATCATAATTAAACATAATGAACGTTTAACAAATCAAATTAAACCTCCATTTAATTCATTCCAGTGACACCAACCATGTTTTTTTTTAATCAGAAAGAGCGAATAAAATAGAAAAGACAGATGCCGGGCTTTTAAATACACTTTATCATCGGAATAGGATGCATTGGTAGGACGTAGAAAATGAACGCTGTGTGTTTTTCACGAAATCAGTCAGGCTTTTCAAAAATGAAGCAAAGGGATCGTGTCTCTACGTGCTGCTGCTGTAAATAAGTATTTAGGAGACATTTGTTAACACGATGTTTGTCTAAAGAATTAAACAACGTTCGTAAAACAAGTTTCAAAGGATTTTTTTAAAATTCTGTTTTTAACTGGACTTTACAAATAAAATTTAGCAGAAAATGTTCATATATAACAGTTATAAAATCCCCATAAATCTCATTTTTTATTCCATGATTCATTTATTTCTTGGGGGAGATGGGTCATGTACTCTTTTGAGATAATATAGTGGCTACTGGCCCTTTAAATACTTTTCCTCCTAAGCCTTGGACTGTAGGCCCCTTTCGTTGGATTTGTTATCATCCCATTTTCCTTGAATCCAGGTTCTGTTGGTAGGTGGAGTGAGGCAATGCTACTCTACCAATAGATCCTTGGAGAATTATTCTCTGAGAAGCAATCCAGGGATGGGGGTCCTAGCATCACACTGGAAGGTCAAACCTCCCCTAATTTAATTCTGCAGCCGGAATACTAGGCCATGGGTGGTAGCAGTAGAAATTCTACATATTTTCTGAATAGGAAAGAGCTATTCAAGAAGGGGAAGGTAGAGACTGAGAAAATGAAATATGTATTTAGAATCACTCACACGTTCCACACTTTAATATACACTAGAATTCACACACAGTGCACACAATCTAGCTACATTCACCCGCATGGACATACCTAATTCCAAGTTGAAAAGTAATACGATACTATCTGTTCTCAGAATTGTGTTTTGCTTAATCCCCGTTTGCTTTAAGTGTTTTTCTTACAAACACATTTGCTCTGTGATGATGTAACTTTTTTTTGGAGGGGGTGAGTAAGAACCTGCCCAAATACTAGACGTACCTAGATATGTCAGCAAAATAAACACTTAGAGACTCCAAAACTAACCCACTTTGTAAAAGTGGTCCTGAAAATGTAAAGCTTCATAAATATATTTTTGGTCAGTGTAAAATAATCCGGACTTGTTACGCGCCATGGTGCGTCGAACAGACGTTTTAACAAATATTTCTGGAAAAGCAGAGGGCGAATTTACTCCATAGGACAAAAGATCCAATTATGGTCATAGCAATACAACGATACTTAAAACGTGTAAGTTATTCTCATACAAAACAACACTCTGCAAGACAACACGTTTTATACATCCATGTACAAGACAGATAATGTGACAATTTGGAAGTAGAAAAAAATAGTGTTTCCATGGAGGAGCTTCAATTTAAATCACATGATTGTTGCGTGTGTTTTTGTTTGTTTTAATATTTTACCAATATATATATATATTTTTTGTTATAAAATATATTGGTGATAAAACACTAAAGTGGGATTAAAAAAACATACTGTAGCAGAGTAGTAGTATTATCCACGGTATCTCCGCTGGTAGACAGGATAAGTAGATCCAAAACAGGCAAAATGCAGGTAGCGTAGTTACAATCCCTTCCTCCCAAGAACTAGACGACACATAGCTTGGAGGTCAACTGAGGTTTTTAATTACAGGCACAATATTTATGTGGTTACAGATCTACCAACTTTTATTGTAATAAAATAGACAATTTAAAACCATTAACGCGTTTCACCTTTAAGGCTTTATCAAAAATGGTAATAACTCCTCTTTTTTTTGGAGTTCACTTTTACCAGGGAAGGCAGGACAGTCCCCCCTCCCAGTCAAAAGGTAATAAAGGAGGGGGGCACAATGTTTGCTTTGTTTTTTAATAAAAAAAAAAAAATAAATACATATATACAGGCATTAATCTGCCTCCTCCCAACACACAATCCCTCCAAATATATACACAGCAACCCCACACTCACAACCTCCCTTCACACACACAGTGCACCCCTCACACATACACACAGCACCACTGACACACACACAGAATACTTCCAAACATATATATATATATATATAGAATGTACATATATATATATATATATGTACATATATATATAATAAAGCACCGCTCACATACATGCTGAACCCATAAACACATTACATTGTAGACACACACTAGATCCCTTACCCAACTCTGAATCCTCTACACACACACACACACACACACACACTAGATCTCCTATAAACACTCTGGGTCCTTCAAACACACACTAGACCCCTACACACACACACACACCCTACACCACCTACACACACTACATTCCTGACATACACACTCTGGATCCCCTATGCACAAACTAGATTCCTTGTAAGCAAACACAGACTACATTTCCTAAATGCATACTCTCTACAACCCCTACACACACTACATCACCTATATACACACACAATCCCTGCATCCCCTATACACACTATGCCCCCTATACACACTCTCTACAACCCCTAGCCACACATACATTACAACACAAACACAACACGACTGAAACCAACCTATTTACACAATACCACACCACAATCAGCTCATACTACACACATGCAATCTTACAAGCAGGCTCCAATTACATGCATAATACTCTTTCCTGGCATTTTTGTCTCCTGGTATCCCATTTATGGAGACACCAGGGACAAGTTGCAAGCAAACACAGCACTAACATGTTATTAAATTTGCTTGCGCTGTGCAGAACAAATACAGGGCCTTTTTCTCATGCTAGAGCTCTTCAGCGGGGCTCTGTGCATGGTCTGCCCCGGAAGAGCATTGAACCAACATGCTCACTTTGAGAGGGGGCGTGCTTCTCAGTGCGTCGCTGTGATGAAAAAATGCCCAGGCCAAATTCTTTCCCCAGTCCAACCCTGGCTGAATTCTACCTAACAGTGGGCATATGTTGTCCATAAAAAGAGCACATCCTGCGTCTTTGTGCTTGCAATATTTAAAAGAAAAATTAAAAAAAAAAAAACTGGGATAGATAATCGGAAATACATAAAAGGACTGAGATGACAAGTTTGTGATGATGGGTTAAGGCTACATCAATGAATCATATCTTCAACAACTTCTGGAATATGGGAGCGTCCTCCGTTGATGGAGGTTTAGGAAGAGTTTGTTCCAGAGCTTTACACCTTACACAGATATTTTTATTTTCTGGAATCACTTGACCCGATACGCTCTGCTGTTAAGCTCCTTAGATGATGGGAGGGAAAATAATGTCCTATTGTAAAAACGAAGAAAGAAAAGGCAAAACAAAAGTTTCAACCAAACAACAGCTTTTCCTTGAATTACTGCGATTTAATATGCACATTTTTTTTTTAAAATACCCAAACTTTTTAATCCAGTTCAGTTAGTATACTCAGGCGTTGCTTTCATCTCTGCCTCCCACGACATCATGACGGAGACATGGCCACCTCTAGCGTTGTCCAATTCAATGCACCTTATCGAGAATCATCGGTGATGCGTATGTATCAAAACTTCCCTCCTAGCAAAACATGGAATCAAAGCTTTCTTCTGGGGGTTTCTGCATCATGTGACTCTGTGTTACTCGGTCAGTGCAACTGGATGTTTGTTTCCCTGTTCAAGGTAAATGTGGCGAAACCGACCTCGCCACGTGTCCTTGGAAGGGGCTGCTTGCCCGCCTCTTGCCTTTAGACTATGGCCCCTGTTCTTTTTCCCTGCAGAAAGGCTGGTTTGTGCCTTTCTGCGGACTGTCAAAGCCATGCTACCCCAGATAGCTATGCCATGCCGTATACTGAAAGACTGTATGAAAGACTTTGGCTCCATGGTGATTGAACTGTATGTGATCTGAGCGCCATCCAGTAATAATATGCGCTCAGATCTAAGCTATCTGGGGATAGGTAGAATGTCTGTATTTTATGTAATAAATGTAACCTTGTGTATTTTATTGTATTTTTATGTATTTTATTGTCCTTTGTCTGCCATGTGGCTAATGGAGTTTTGCCTCTGATCTTGGAGATAATTGGATTACTTCTCAATTATCTCCAGGATAGAAGACTCTGTGGAACTGGTTTTGGGCAGAAAGGACTTTGATCTATCTTTTGAACCAATGGACCAATTTGCATGATTTTGACATATGTTTGTATTTGGAGTATGCTGCTTATGAAAATGTATGTTTTATGTTTGTGACATGTATATTTTAGAAGTTATAAATATTGTGTAAAAACTGTATTCCTCTGCCGGTGATAATGAGATTACCCATTGTGTTCAGTAATCATATCACAGGCAGAGGGGAGGATTTTGTGTGGGAGTGTCTGTGTGTATTGTACGGATTGATTGGTTGTTCTGTAATACCCTGTGGACTGTACTGTGGTTGTGGATTGGGAATAAAAGAGACTGTATGTGCCAGGACAGTGAGATTCTGCTTAACCCTCAAACCGAAGTGTCGTCTCGTTATTGGGGGAATTGGATTGTATGCTGACTGCCAGGAGTGTAACCCTTTCGTATGGTTTTCCTGTTCGGCTGTTTCCAGGATTCGTAGAGTTTGCAGTTCGGGAGATTGGTGCTTACAGTTGCTGCCTGTGCATCTGGAAAGGGGAATATCGCCTAAACGGTTTTTAACCTCTGGTGAGCAAAACGGTCCGTTACAGTAAACATTGCTGTTTTTGCAAAATGGCAGTTTTACGTTTAATGGTTAAATGGTTAAATTGACCACGTCATTGAGATAAGTTGTCCTGGGTGACTTTGGTGGCCTATAAATAAATACATTTATGTCTTTGTAATAAAACTGATTTCATAAAATTATCAAACATTACAAAAAGGATAAACATTAGAACACGTAGCCTGAGCCTATTAGGCCAAAAATAAAGTTACATAATGGAATATTGTCCCAGTATTCTGAAACAATGCTCCACTTATTTCAAAGCTGACAGCAGCCATTTGTCATCGAAATACATTGAGAAAAAATAGGACAGAAGAACAATTAGAATGAAATAGCTCGTTGAGACATTTATCGATGTAAGAACCTTCATTCGATTTCTGCTTTGAAAACAATAAGTCCCAAGCGATTTTAAAAATGATCTTTGTTTGTATCCTTAAACGGAGGATGGGACTTGGACTGTCTGTTTGTAAATGCGTCTGATGACCCTTGATTCAGTGTGAATACTAAGTTGGTATATTTTTATGGCTGCTAATCAGTGTTGTCATACAGTACACGTGTTATTTATTGTCACAGTAGGGGAATAAGACACATGATGAGCCGGAGAGATTTTGTTCTGACACTGAGATTTGAGTTTTAAGATGAAATATAAACGGGTGACCTACTATGATTGAAAATTACATTTCCTGAGTATTTTCCGTTTCATTGCCATGATCTGATTAAGCTATTAATCTTAAATAACAAGATTTAGACAATAAAAATTTGCATTTATACAGATAGTAATGGGTCCAGCAGCACACTACCCAAAAGGACAATAAGGAACACTTTAATTTTAAGGATGTGAGTAGAGTTGTGGTCAGGGGACATTTTAGGTGACTTACTTATAACAATGTATTTAAATAAAATGTAGCTCATAACAAGAACAATGTATCGTATTTACACCGACTGATTTCCAAAAACATGTATTGTAGCTTAAAGACACATTACTGGGAGTATTATTACTGTGGAGCTCTGTTATACACGCAGACACATTACTGGGAGTATTATTGCTGTGGAGCTCTGTTATACACTCAGACACATTACTGGGAGTATTATTACTGTGGAGCTCTGTTATACACTTAGACACATTACTGGGAGTATTATTGCTGTGGAGCTCTGTTATACACTCAGACACATTACTGGGAGTATTATTACTGTGGGCTCCGTTATACACTCAGACACATTACTGGGAGTATTAATGCTGTGGAGCTCTGTTATACACCCAGACACATTACTGGGAGTATTATCGCTGTGGAGCTCTGTTATACACGCAGACACATTACTGGGAGTATTATTACTGTGGAGCTCTGTTATACACTCAGACACATTACTGGGAGTATTATTGCTGTGGAGCTCCTTTATACACTCAGACACATTACTGTGAGTATTATTGCTGCGGGGCTCTGTTATACACACAGACACATTACTGGGAGTATTATTGCTGTGGAGCTCTGTGATACACTCAGACACATTACTGGGAGTATTATTGTTGTGGAGCTCTGTTATACACTCAGACACATTACTGGGTGTATTATTGCTGTGGGGCTCTGCTATACACTCAGACACATTATTGGGAGTATTATTGCTGTGGAGCTCTGTTATACACTCAGACACATTACTGGGAGTATTATTGCTGTGGAGCTCTGTTATACACTCAGACACATTACTGGGAGTATTATTGCTGTGGAGCTCTGTTATACACTCAGACACATTACTGGGAGTAGTATTGCTGTGGAGCTCTGTTATACACTCAGACACATTACTGGGAGTATTATTGCTGTGGAGCTCTGTTATACACTCAGACACATTACTGGGAGTATTATTGCTGTGGAGCTCTGTTACACACTCAGACACATTACTGGGAGTATTATTACTGTGGAGCTCTGTTATACACTCAGACACATTACTGGGAGTATTATTGCTGCGGAGCTCTGTTATACACTCAGACACATTACTGGGAGTATTATTTCTGTGGAGCTCTGTTATACACTCAGACACATTACTGGGAGTATTATTGCTGTGGAGCTCTGTTATACACTCAGACACATTACTGGGAGTATTATTGCTGTGGAGCTCTGTTATACACTCAGACACATTACTGGGAGTATTATTGCTGTGGAGCTCTGTTATACACTCAGACACATTACTGGGAGTATTATTGCTGTGGAGCTCTGTTACACATTTAGACTGGAAGTAACATGATTTAGTCTAAGGCAAAGGGAAATGATACACATGTTTAAACAGCAATTGGATAAATACTTGCAAAAACAATATTCAGGGGCATAATTTTAAATTAATGGGGTAATAGCTTCTTGATCCATGGAGAGGTCTGACTGCAAGTTTTTCCTAGTTTGTTGCAAAATTGGAAGTGCTTCAGACTGGGTTTTTTTCCTTCGTTTGGATCAACAGCAAAAACATATGTGAGGAAGGCTGAACTTGATGGACGCAAGTCTCTTTTCAGCCATGTAACTATGTAACTATGTAACTAAGTAACTATGTAGCTATGCACAGATTTAGGTAACTATATTCTTCTAGCCAGGATAAACATATTGCATGATAAATAAACCAATGAAACGTTGTATCCAGCGCATGGCTGTGTAGTCCGAGCATCTTGTAAGTCAATAAGCAGCAGTTACAGAAGAATTCATAGGAAATTGGCCAAACCGTAGTCAGCTTTGCATCACATTCATACTTTCAGCAGAACAAAATAAATGACTTAACGTATCTGATGTAATCGAGTTCTAGGATTGACCACCTGAAGGTCCCCAAAGGCTTCGGAAGAATTAGCGAGGGCAGACAGAGACCTCTATTAAGATGCTAGCCATGCAGGAGAACACAGCTCATTTTCGGCTTGTCAGGGATCGTAAAATAAATTGCAGAATAAAATCTTGGAATGACAGAATAATGAGCAATTCATTTTAAATGTGGAATAAATAGGTAAATCTCCAGTGGGGCTGTGGAGTAAGTGGCATTTGGATGACATTTTGTGATTAAATTAAACAGTAATGAACTTGTGAGTAATGGGGAGCGGGATTGAATTTGGAGGGCAGGATGTTGATCAAATCTAGGATTGTTGAATATGTGGCATTCATCTAAATTCTATCTTCAAAAACAAATTCTTTATATTGAAATAGACAGGTAATGTATGATGGCGGGGATTTTGTTTCTGAGCGACCGGTTTTCACAACACAATGCTGATGTTTTATATGGGAAGCAGCGATTGTGACAGAATGGCGTACACACTGCTTCATGGATTCACACAGAGCTTCCATCAGAAATTCTGGGGTACGTTACACAGCGGCTGGGCACCTCCAATCACATGTACACATGCACCCACACATTCCCATCCATGCATGCACCAATGCACACACAGGAATAAATACTAAAACACATGCATACATTAATGTACATAAACATACACACATATACACACGACGATACACACAGATATCGTCTCTTCCATGCACACACAAATATGTACTGCCATGCAGACACACAGATACACTCTGCATTCACACACACACTGCCCAACAAGTAGACACACTCCGCATTCACACACACCCTGCCAGACGTACCAATGCACTCTGCATTCACACACACACAGACACTGATACACTCTTCAATCACACACACACCACTAGATACACAGACACACTGCATTAACACACACATGCTGACAAACACACCAATACAGTCTGCATTTCACACACACGCAAACAAACTGCCATACAGACAGACACACTCTGCATTCACACACACACAAACTACCAGACACACAGATACACTATACATTCACACACATACTGAAAGACATATGGCACTTAGCTTCGTTAGAGGGACCAGAACAACTACAGCTTATTGTATTTGTTCTGGTGAGTATAATCATTCCCTTCAGGCTTTTTGCTGTAAACACAGTTTAATCAGAGAAAATCCAGTGTTTACATTACAGCCTAGGGATAACTTCACTGGCCATTCCTCAGGTGGCTACTAGAGCTGCTTCCTGGGGCAGTGCTGCACATTGTGACTGACATTCAGTATCTCCTCCCTCTGCATGCAGACACTGGACTTTCCTCATAGAGATGTATTGATTCAATTCATCTCTATGAGGAGATGCTGATTGGCCAGGGCTGTGTTTGAATTGTGCTGGCTCTGCCTCTGATCGGCCTCTTTGACAGTTTCAGCCAATCCTATGGGGAAGCATTGTGATTGGATCAGGCTACCACTTCTGATGATGTCAGACAAGCAGGCAGATCAGCGGGTGCTAGGAGTTGTTTTTAACACTATAGGGTCACGTATTTGTGTTCCTAACCCTATAGTGTTCCTTTAATATTGCTCTCCTCTGCAGCTTAGATAATGCTATGAAGTAATACTCTGACATCATATCTCCTTAGTGGGTCCATGGAGTGAAAGTGGTCCGTAAAGGACCTTTCCTGGCCACCTAATGGGATAACATAAATTCACTATTTCTATCTCCCCGAATGAACCCTTATGACCCCACTATGTAATGAGTACTGCCCGTCATGGCAGCCCAGGGTATGGAATCAAATACTGCATATCCTATCTTTGCACCATTTCCCCATGTCTGGGGCCTTTTACTGAAGATTTCCTGATCTTGCTTTCATTAAAGACTCTGCCTGAGCTAAGTACATTGCCTTAGTGTTTGTGAATGTGTCCCTGGGTTAAACTGTATAACTGCCATTATATGCTCTCGAAGCACAAAACGGAAAATGTAGAAATTACAAAGGAAAAGCAATATCAGGTTTGGCCAGCCGGTTTAGTTCAATCTTCATGTTTTAAATAATTGTTTTAATTTTAAATGTGTCTTGTTTAATTACAGTAATATTACAGACAAAATTCAAGAAGGCGTAAGAAGACTTTTACTTAAGAGCCACTCTAAGTTATTTTGTAATGCCTATATGTAGTGAATATCTCTTTTCTCTTGGCTTATACTTGCTCTTTGGGGGCAGCCAATTTTAAGTTCTCTTTAATCAGCATCCCAGCATTTCTGACCCAAATATGTGCCGGCATCGAAGAACTAGAGCACCTTCACAAATTCTGACATTGTGTGCATGCGCAAAGAATCTCAGAAATACACTCAGGGATGTTTCCACACGTTTAAATAGTGGGTGGTCCTAGGGCTCTAATTGCTCATCACACAGGGCAAGAGCAATTCATTTCTATATATTCTTTACAGAATAATAGACAGAAGGCTATAATACATACTGTCTTTTATTGTCAGTAGTAATACATAATAGAGAAAATTTATGCCAAACTTACCGTAATTTTCTTTTCCTGGCTATTTCTCATGGCAGCATCACTTATGGGTAGCTCCTCCCTTAGCAGTCACAGGACAGGAATTAATTAGATTAATTAATTAATTAGACTGATAGGTATAAAGAGTCCCTCCTCCCCTTACACCACAGTCCAATTATAAAGCTGAAAATAAAAAATGGGCGGGAACCCTGATGCTGCCATGAGAAATAGCCAGGAAAAGAAAATTACGGTAAGTTTGGCATAAATTTTCTCTATTCCTGGCTAATCATGGCAGCATCACTTATGGGTAATACCCAAGCTCACAAAAATTAGGGTGGGAATAAAATTATGATAAAACACACAGAACAAATTATTATGCTATGACTGGATTTAATATCAACGGGACAAAGAAACCGTAGACAAGACACTCTTCCCAAACGAGGTGGAAGGAGTATCCACATCTAGTTTGTAGTGTTTCATGAACGTCATCGGGGAAGACCAGGTGGCTGCCTTGCAAATGTCATCGTATGGAACCTCTGCCCAATTAGCCCATGAAGTCGACAATGCCCTGGTCAAATGAGCCTTTATCTTCAGTGGAGGAGAGCGATCATTTTTGAGATATGCCTTTCTGATTACAAGAGCAATCCAACGCTTCAACGTAGATAGAGAGGCTGCCTCACCTCTCCTGGCCCCTGAAGGCAAAACGAAAAGCTGGTGAGTTTTCCTGTAAGGAGCAGAACGTTCAAGGTACATAGACAGGCAGTTCATGACATCCAAACGTTGCCACTTGATCTCCTCTGGCGAAGAAGGATTGGGGTAGAAGGATGGCAGGACCACCTCTTGAGAGAGATGGAAACGAGAGACCACTTTAGGCAGAAACGCTGGATTAGGTTTCAGGCACACCCTATTGTGGTAGAATTGTAGACAAGAAGGCAGGGTGGAGAAGGCCTTGATCTCTGAAATTCTCCTAGCGGAAGTAATTGCTACTAATAACAATGTTTTGTAAGTTAGGAGGACAGCATCCAAATTCTCAAGAGGAACGAATAGATCCTCAGTCAGGTAGTCGAGAACAAGCGGAAGGTCCCAAGGAGGGGTAGTGGATCTCGAAGGCGGTCTCAACCTGAAAGCTGCCTTGAAGAACCTGGAGATTTCAGTGTTGCGAGGGCGTATGAAGTCAACTCGCTTGGCCGAAGCCCATTCCTGAAACACATCCCAGATTCTATGGTAGCATGAGGACGTAGAAGCCTTCCTTGAGTGTAAGAGGGTATTGACCACTGCTTCTGAAAGGCCTAATTGTTGAAGTCTCTCTTTTTCAAGACCCACACCCCCAATTTGAGGCGTTCCGGATGAGGATGGGATATTGGACCCTGCGTTAGCAGATCCTTCAGAACAGGCAGGGGCCGAGGCTGTTCCTGGCTCAACGTTGACAGTAGGGGAAACCACGGCCTTCGAGGCCAAATCGGGATCACGGCAATAACCTTCTTTCCTTCTGCCCAAACTTTTCTCAGGAACCTGGGTATCATGGGTAGGGGAGGGAACGCATACCCCAGATCGAACGACCAAGGAAGAGATAGAGCATCCTGGCCCAGTGCCTGACTCTCTGGGTGGAGGGAGTAGTAATTCTCCACCTGGCGATTCCTGAACGAGGCCATCAGGTCGATCTGGGGCATGCCCCACCGACGGGTGATCCAAGCAAAAACTGACTGGTGAAGTTTCCATTCTCCCGGGAGAATTTCTGATCTGCTGAGAAAATCCGCCGCTACGTTCTCCGAGCATGGGAGATAGATAGCCTTCAGTCCCTGGAGATAGGTCATGGCCATCACCATTAGAGGAGCTAGCTCTTTTAAGAGCCGCTTGCTCCTTGTGCCTCCCTGGTTGTTTACATAAGAGGCCACCGCTCGGTTGTCCGTCTTGATCAACACCCAGGAATTCCGGATCTTCGGAAGGAACACATGAATGGCCTTGGAAACAGCTCGCAGTTCTCTTAGGTTCGAGTGGAGCCGACTTTCTTCTCGAGTCCACCACCCCTGAGTCCATGAGGAATCGAGGTGGGCACCCCAACCAGAAGAACTGGCATCCGTCGTAATAACGGTCCACGGAGGCTCTTCCAAGGGAAAACCCTTTGCTAGGTTCTTCCCGTTCCTCCACCAGTCCAACTCTCTTCTTACTGGCAGTGGCAGAGAAATATTCTGATCCCAATCCGTTTTTTCTCTGTCGAACTGGAGAAGAAAACAACTCTGTACAGGGCGAAACTTCCATTGGGCCCACTTCACCAAACCTATCGTAGACGTCAAAGAACTCAGGAGACTCATGACTTCCCTTGCCGAGGCCCTTTCGAGAACCTGGAGCTTCTTGACTTTGTCTTGTAACTTCATGACCCTCTCTGGAGACAAAAACACACGAGCAGAAATGGTATTTATCACCGCTCCGAGGAACACGATGGTCTGAGATGGAATCAGGGAGCTTTTGTCTATGTTGAGAAGCCACCCGTGATCTTGCAGGATGTTCATTGCCATTAATGTATGACTTCCCAGGAGATGTTCTCTACGGACACCTTGACCAATATCTTCCTCCAAATTAGCGAGCCAAACTCGTAAGGCCCTGGAGAGAGTGGTCAGCGCCACTGCCGGATGAAGGGCGGAGCCTAGCGCCAGATAGGCTTTAATTAGGTCACCATCCATACGCTTTTCCATAGGTTCTCTTAAGTATGCCATGGAGTCTATAGGAAGCGTGGTCTTTTTAGCCATATGGATCACTGCGGCATCAACCTTGGGAACCGAATTCCAAAGGCAGCAGTCCATGGTAGAATAAGGATAAGTCCTTGTGAATTTGTTTTTCAAGGTGGACTTCCTCTCCGGCTTATTCCACTCCTGAAGGATCATGTCCTTTATAGAGGAATGCACTGGGAACGTTGGTCTATTAGGTTTCAAGTCCTCAAAAAACCTGTCAGCCTCTCTCAATTCAGACTTTTCTTCCGTGAGGCTAAGAGTGTCTCTGAGGAGGGTAATAAGCCGATCTACAGATTTAGAGTCCAGAGACCTGGAGGCATAGTCAGCCTCCTCCTCCCCCTCATCAGAGACCTCCCACAGGTCCGGATCCTCCTCAGAGCTGGAAGACTGAGGTTCCGCTCTGCGTCTCTTAGGAGGGCCACCACATCCCGTGGTAGACTTAAAGCCCTCAGCAATTGCACGGGAAATCCAGAGCTTAAGGTCATCCTGCGGCGAAGTCTTACTGGGGACATTAGCCGCCTCCGACAAGCATTCCCTGCAGAGGTTCCTTCCAGGTGGAGCAGGCGATGAGCAATTAATGCATTTATTGGACTTTTCCCTTGATTTCCTCGCTGGGGAATCCAGATGCTTGCTGGGGCTGAAATAAAGCCATATATGACATATATTACAGGCTTAGCTTGGCACTCTTTTTAACAACCCCCCCCCCCCCCCAATAGAAAAAATTGAATGGCTCACCTATGTTTTCTAGAGAGGGATCTTGCAGAGGCAGAGGGGGAATCCATACTACAAAGGAGAACCAAAGGGAAATTCAACACACAATACCTAACCAAAAGGTCAAAGCAGACTGACCAGCAGAGAGAGAAAATTAAAACAAATAAACACTCAAACCTTAAACAAGAATTATCAGGAATCCTACCTTATAATGACACAAAATTCCTCCAGGCAGCCAAGCAACAGCAAAGGGCGAACTGCAGGGGAGTCAGGAACGAGATCGCTCGAACAGCTGATGCAGCGCACAATCAGACTGTCAGAATCTGCCAGGTTAAATAGAGCCGGGGAAACCATCCGGTCCGTGCATGCGCAAACCGCTGGAACGCTCGCGGCCAAGGAAAATCACTTCCGGGTTCGCCGGATCCGGCCGCGAGCACCAGCCTGTCTGCTGGAACGCAAACTGTGTCCCAGCCTGCGACGCCCGAACCCCCAGGAAGCCCCAGGCAGTCGGGGAATAGCCCCATGGGCCAGAAGGCATAGCCACAAATCCAGGAGACCCCACAGGGAACCGGACAACACACCAAACCACAGGTAGGACCACTCCAGGGCCCCATAGTATGGATTCAAAGAACTGCCAGAAATAGGTGCGGGGGGGGGGATTTTGGACCCCAATTAAGAGGGGCAAGCTGATAACAAGGGGAATTTTTAAGGAAGACCAACCCCATCAGACAAATAGAAAACCAGTGTCTCCCTCAGAACACCTAAATCCCACGCAGCGGTTCAGTACTTACACGGAACCTGACCCAGTTAGTCCTGCTCATGCAGGCTGTTTACTGGGGCCTTCAAATGAAGAGAGGCTGAACTTCATTTGGAACGAACCCACGACAAACGCAGGAAGGTGGCCATAAAATAAAAAGTAAAAAGTCCTGTAGAACTTGCTAAGGACAGGAAAAAAGACTGTGGTGTAAGGGGAGGAGGGACTCTTTATACCTATCAGTCTAATTAATTAATTAATCTAATCAATTCCTGTCCTGTGACTGCTAAGGGAGGAGCTACCCATAAGTGATGCTGCCATGATTAGCCAGGAATGATAGTTTTTTCCTCTGTGTTAAAGGGACACTATAGTCACCTGAACAACTTTAGCTTAATGAAGCAGTTTTGGTGTATAGAACATGCCCCTGCAGCCTCACTGCTCAATCCTCTGCCATTTAGGAGTTAAATCCCTTTGTTTATGAACCCTAGTCACACCTCCCTGCATGTGACTTGCACAGCCTTCCATAAACACTTCCTGTATAGAGAGCCCTATTTAGGCTTTCTTTATTGCAAGTTCTGTTTAATTAAGATTTTCTTATCCCCTGCTATGTTAATAGCTTGCTAGACCCTGCAAGAGCCTCCCTGTATGTGATTAAAGTTCAATTTAGAGATTGAGATACAATTATTTAAGGTAAATTACATCTGTTTGAAAGTGAAACCAGTTTTTTTTTTCATGCAGGCTCTGTCAATCATAGCCAGGGGAGGTGTGGCTAGGGCTGCATAAACAGAAACAAAGTGACTTAACTCCTAAATGACAGTGAATTGAGCAGTGAAATTGCAGGGGAATGATCTATACACTAAAACTGCTTTATTTAGCTAAAGTAATTTAGGTGACTATAGTGTTCCTTTAAGGACTTTTAGGAAGGTATGATCCATTCTTTCATTAAACTGCACATCGGACCTTATAGGCTCCTGTAAAGGGGTGTGAGGAAGGTGGGGGCGCTGTGATCTACAATTTCTCTTTGTCTTTTTAATGTGAGACAATGAAACAAGTCTAATTGCTCCACTAATTTGGAGGTATTTAAACCAGGTCTGTGTTGCAGCTACCTAGTCTTGAGAAAGTCCCGTGGGAGGGACGAAACACGTAGACGTGGCTGCTGTTTGTTGCTGGTCCCACTTGATCCTTTTTCGGCTGCTTTTTATTGTTTAGTTATTTACCATTTAAAAAAATAAAAAAAATAAAAAAAAAATTTTTTATTTTTTTTTCATCATTATTATTTATTTATTATTTTTTTATTGCTTTGTGCTTTTTATTATAAACCCTTTTTTGGAGGTGAGTGAGGGTTGCTGTGCTTCCATACTCCTGACCCTGGGACACTAAGGACCTGTGTGTTTATTCCATCCAACTACACCGCGGTCTTTTGCGAAGTTACCGACCGCGGTGCATCAACTCGAGAGTAATCCATCAGTTGTAGCTGTGGGTGGTTTGCTACAACTACACCGCGGCCTTTTTTGAAGATCCCGGCCGCGGTGTATATCATCGTTGCTAGACGGTTCCCCTTTGAAGTGGGTCGGAAGCCAGCCTGCGCCATAGAACTCCCTCTCTCTCCCACTTCCTTTTTTTTTGCTCCATTTACCTCGGTGGGGGGCCCACACCGAGGCAGGTACTTTTATTATTGTGCAAAATTATTTTTTTTTACAGATTTGTTTATTTCTATAGTGTTTATTACTGTGTTCTGTGACACAGTTTTATTTCTTGGGCAGCTGTTTGGATATTTTATTTATATTTTGCAATATAGAATCGATTGACTTATCATTTACTCTCCACTCTATATTGTGTATCTGCAATAGAGAGCTTATTGGTATATCTATGATCATAGTGGGTCCAGGCAGTTATTGTGATTTTTTTATGCATGTAGTGTTTGTCTTTATTTATTTCATATATATTGACAGTATATTTAATGTATAGGAGTTATACCCCAATAAATATAAATATAGTTATCATATTTTTCCACATATTTGTTTCTGAGCGCACATACTGTTCTATACCTTGTTGAGCTACCACTCAATTTTAGACGCTTGTGTATGTATGTAGCCGCCAGCCCTTAGTTTTTGTTACTTAATACACCTTGTTTTTATATATTTTTTAAAGTAATTTAGGGGACTATAGTGTTCCTTTAAGGACTTTTAGGAAGGTATGATCCATTCTTTCATTAAACTGCACATCGGACCTTATAGGCTCCTGTAAAGGGGTGTGAGGAAGGTGGGGGCGCTGCGATCTACAATTTCTCTTTGTCTTTTTAATGTGAGACAATGAAATATGCTGCAGTAAACAAAGCAAATCAGAACTTTCAAAATGAGCCAATGAGGAGCCCCGGTAAAAACACTACAAAAAAACAAAAAACAAAAACAAACTTAAAAAATATAAAAAATAAATAAAAATAAATAAAAGCAAAGAAATACATTCTAAAGGACTTAAATGTTGATCAATAGATACATAGCTCATCATCAACAGCCAGCCAAGCAGTGACTGAGAATATAGGAGTGGTGGTAGAAACACTGTTTGATAATTACCACCTGGTGTCTTCATCTACACAAGTTCTAGCAATAAATGCTATAGATTCATCCACAAAGAGGTAGAGAGTCACAAAATACTCACCTTGGATAAATCTTCAGAGGAAGCCATTACTTTCCCGTCATGACTTTACACACATACGGATGAAATGATGGAATGAGCTTGTTCCAGCTGGGCACCGGGCCCACAAACCGAGCTTGGCTGCTAATTCTGAAAGGAGAAATAGCGTGAAATGACCTTCATATACAATGGATGACAATATGCATTATACTATTATACCGTGCATTCCAGGGACTGGGAAACAGAGCAAGGCAGACTGCTACTATTCTTCGCTAGCACTATAACTAGACAATTAATGCATTTGATGCTGTAAATTAGTCCGACATGTCCTCTGCTCTCACTACGAGTGCCGGGATAATGTGCCAGACTCAAAAACACACTGTGGTTTATTTACTAAACAATGAATTGTAAATCAAATTGCTAAATGTAAATTGAAATAGCCAAGCTGTGACTATAGCTGAGCTTTCCAAATCACCAATTTTAGCCTAAATTTCACAATTATTATTTTTGGTTCACTACAAGTTTAATTAGTAAACCCGAAAGATGAAATTACACAAGCAGGATTTAACTTCATAGAGGTCCCTTGTCAATAGAGCCAGAGCTAAATGAACTATAAGGTGACCCTAGGCAGCTGCCTACGGCGGCTAGACAGGGGCCTTGGATCCATGATTTTGCTGAGCCCATAAACCATTTCTATGTAAAGAATTAAGAGAGGGGCTTAATCAGACAACCTTCCTCCCCGTGTGATCTTAATTCTTCTCTGAATAGAGCAATGAATCCCACAAGCCACAAGCCCTGGAGCTCAAAATGAGGGTTTAATTCATCCACACATTCCACAGAGGAGGTTGTGGAAAACTTTTTGGAGGGTTACAACTATAGGGTGTCACAAGATTGTTGCAGCAGAAATTCTCTAGAGCGATCTGGACTCCTGGGAGTTTTTATAAGGGGAGGTGGTGTCAGATTGACTCTCTCCATAGAGGATGTCATGGCAATTTCCAGATATTTCCCAGTAAGGGCAAATGATAGTTTCATATTCCTACAACTGTTGCATGGTTGCCATGGAGAGTTTGGTATTATTTAAAAGATATTACGGACATAGCATGACGTAACACGCACGTTGCCGTCGGAAGTGAGGTGCAGAGACAGTCAAGGGTGGCTTTTGCTGGTGTGAACGCTGAAGGACGAATGAACCCGGCCGATTATGCTGTAAGACATAGAATCTACGAGGTTGACAGCTAAATTGATACTGGACAGGTTCCACTACATATCAAACTGAACGGGCAGAGTCATGGTGAGGGTCGGATTCCCGATGTTAATAGAGTTATGCGGGTGAGTTGTCCTAACGAAGGCACCCCTGCGAAGGGAAACTCTTGTGCACTGCTAGTAACCTGGAAATGGATTGTAATCAATATGTTAAAAAGTTCTGCTGAATTAGCTCTCAACTCCAGATTTCAACTGAGAATCAACTGAGCACCACACAGCCACATGATGTAGTATATAGTTCTCGCTTATTCTTTTATACCTGAGGCTATACCTCGATGAGGATTTCTTCCTGCACGATAAATATTTGAGGCAAATAGAGACTTGCTTGTTATCCTTTTTTCAAATTTTCCCTCTGCCAATTGTTTTTTTTTTTTTTTTTTAATTTGCTTATTTATCCTCCCTTGTGTTTGGACAAGGCAAGGAGCAGGGCTTGGGAGGAGAGAAGGGGTCCATATAAACAAGTGCTGTAAGAGGGCAGTACACCAAATCTATTAAAGGGGTAAATCACATAATAACAACAACCGAATATGGTGTGATTAAGGAAAGATAAATAGAGTGTAGACAGGTTTAAAAGGAAGAAAGAAAAGACAAGAAAGTAAAGATAAGAAGAGAATCGCAAATAAATGGAAGGAGTTAAGGGAACAGACAGTTGAAATAAATGGGAAGTTAAAAGAGAAGAAAAGAAAAGAGTGAGGAAAAAGGAAGAAGAGAAAACAAGAGAAGAAAAAGGGGAGAAAAGAAAAGGAGAAAAAAGGAAAAAGAAAGGATAAGGAAAGGGAAAAAAACAGGGGAAACGGGGAAGAAGGGAAAATAAAGAAAAAGGGGAAGGAGATAATAAAAGGAGGAAAAAGGAAAAAAAAGTATAACATTTAAAAAAAATTGAAAAAGACAAAATGGCTCCAAAAATAGATAAAGAAAAAAATATTGTGAATGCTGATTGAGATTACTATAGCATCACTCATACTAGGGAGGAAAAGAACATCTCTGGCGGCGAAACCCCTCTTCCTCTCAGGGTGTCCGCCACTCTATATTAACAAGATAATATTCGTTGTTTTACTAAATAATCAAAAATGTATCGCTATATTATGTCTAAATTCTAAGTGTTGGCATATTCACTAATAATCACCAGCCCAATGATGGGTAATTCACCATCGTGTTACGCTTCTCTGGGCATATGTATTACGTTTGAAAAATGAACATTATAAAATATAAGGCAGCACGTTCTATTCTGAAAAATCACTTATAGAACAAAATATGACTAAAAGAGAATTTCTAAGATATAGGAGAAAGCTTCCTAAAATAACGTGATACTATTCTCTGCTTAACCTATGTTTTACTGCTGTATTATGTTGAAATCATTTTATAGATGAATGCATATCTACTAATCATTAAACCAATGTTGGGTAATTCAGTATGGCTTCACTATAAGTGTTCCGTGAATGGGAAGTGGATGGGGGGGAATGACACGGGGAGGAGATTTAAAATATGTTTTATTTGTTTTGTTTTGTTTTTTGTTTCAGTTTGTTACCTATTATTATTATTATTATTATATTATTTATATATACCTATTGTATTAAGCCTCCTAGTTAACATCCATGCCTCACTACCTGCATAGAAAAGTAGCAGGTATCTGTTGAACATGATGTTTTGTTTCACTTTTTGTTTAAAATTTACTATTGTTTACAAATGGTATAGACTAAAAAAGATATGTTTTACGTTTGTTATTGTTATGGGACTGCAGTATTGGGATTCGATTCTGGGAGGTATGATGGTTTTTGATGCCACAGGTTTGTATCTTGGAATATCCAAGGACTTAACTCACCCCATGAACAGGGGGCTTTGTGTAAATTCTTAAAAGGAAACAAGGTAGATATAGCTTTTATCCAGGAAACCCATTGGATGACCCCTCCCATTAAAACATAGCACTTTAATAATATTCCCACAGTGTATTCCGCTAATTTGGAAGGTAATCATTAAAAAAGGGGAGTAGCTATGTTTTTGTCAAAAAATCTTACATTTGAATACATCCATTTGGAAAGTGATCCCAATAGTAGATTTTTACTTTTAATTGCTAAACTAAATGATACAATATTTACATTGGTGAATATATATACCCCAAATGATATTTCAATGAGTTTCCTGGATGATTGTGTGTTCTTAAAATAGATAAGGTTATGTGTGTAAATCCAATTATTGGAGGTGATTTTAATTGTGTTCCCAACTTAAAACTAGACAAAAGCAATAACAACAAAAACGATTGGGACCCTAAAATTAAATCATCTGCTAATAATTCTAATGAATTCCTGATTCAAAGTGCATTTTATAATTGTTGGAGAATTTTCAATCAAGGATTGATGGACTATACATATTTTTCTCATGTTCATCAGACCTATTCCCTTATAGATTTTTCTTATATAAGACCTGACATTTTGGACTTGATTATTGACTTGGTTTAATTTGGTTGACTTTGGTTTAATTTTTCTATCACATCATGCCCCAGTATTTTTTAACAATTACATTTCCTATACTTTTCAAAATAAAAAATAGATGGAGACTGAATGAAATCATCTTACGAATAGATAAGGTAACCTCTGAGCTAGCTACTGAAATAGGTCAATTTATTCAAATTAATGACAATGGAGTCCTAATAAAAGCAGACTTGAAGGAGAACGGTCGCATGTTGGATGAGCTCCGAGCTACCAATCGGGAAAAACCCACAAACAACCCCCTTCTAAGGGTCGAAATCACCCCAGGGGGATCACAATGACACCACAAGCCCAATGGGGAGAAAAAATAAAAAACTCAAGCCCGAAAAGCCCACGATGGGCATGAACATCGACGAGATGTGGCGGCAGGCCCGAGGAGCCTTGAGCTCCAATATGGCGTCCTTGCACGGCGGATGCTCTGATTTCTATGCCGAGACGTCGGATGAAGACGGAGGGGACCTCACCCCGGCAAGGCATAACTCACCGCCAACCCAATCGCAACAGCCGCCTCCAACAGCGGCCCCCACACCAGTGAGCATGGAGGCCATCAGGGAACACATGGCGGAACACCGTAACAAAATCTCGGCGGATGTTGCCTCGATTAGGGACACACTGCGGGGCCTAACAGGGCGACTAGGAGCCGTGGAAGGCACCTCAATCACCCACACCAGCCAAATCCAAAAGCTACGAAAAGAAGTACAGGAGCTGAAACAGCAATCTATTCAAAACAACCTAAAATTTGCCGAGCTTGAAGACAAACGCCGCCTAAAACACCTCAAGGTTAGGGGCATTGATGAAAACATACCTGATACAGAGCTACCACATGTCACTCGGCGGCTCCTCACGGCGCTACTGACTCCTAAGATAGCCAAGGCCATCGTACTCGACGGCATATTCCCTATACCTAAGCCCACCAAAGCCCCTACCGCAGCCACAAAAGACTAGTCCTGCAATTCCATCCCTAAAGGACAGAGCCGCAGTACTGGCGGCCGCTAGAAACCATCCAACTTACCTCTTCGAAGAGATGACTTTCTCCTTCTATGCGGATCTTTCAGGGGCAACGCTGGCATGGAGAAGGTCACTGCAACAGCTAACATCCCTCCTGCGAGCTCTCCATATACAATACCGCTGGGCCCCTGCCCACACAGCGCGACACATGCAAGAAGCGCCAGCGATACTGGGGCAGCTGGGTCTCCCCACGGACTCGTTATCACTACAAGGTCCAACAGAACGAACCAGGAACCCACCGAATTGGGGCACAGCCAGCGCAGCGGAATTTATTCCCAGACGAATGACCGGAGCACTCGAGGATGCAGCTGACACCTGAATGAACTGCTAGGTTTTTCATCTCATCCACTGGGACGTTACCCCTCACATACGAAGCCCACTTCAATCAAACACACTTTAGACCGGCACTCTCATCTACCACATTTACACAGTAATGTTTTTTCCCAAGCATAATTCAATACCCTTCGGACTTCAACCCAAACGTGGTGACAATGCCTTTACTTTTTATACATATGTTTTGTTTTCTGTATTTTTTTTCTTAAATATTTTTTTTTTGTGTGTGTTTTTTGTTTTTTCCATTGTTTATTATAATTTTTTAACTTAACCAACAGAACTTGCATCACCATGAAAGTATACATGTGCTCACCTGGCAGCTCTTAGTTAATCAGATGACCCACTCGCAGCTAGCATGTGCAAAAGGAATAACTTCCAACAGCCCAAACACACTTACCATTGAGCGCAAGTAATAGCCTTGTAACCCTCACAATGCTCATGTCCAGTTAGATAAAAAGGCAGCCCAGTCTTATCATGACATTGTTGGCATTGTTTTTACAAGCTGAACTGTGACCAACATAACTCATCTTGCATTACTCGGACCTGCCTGTTAGTAGCTTCACTCAGCATGTTTAGCCTGTGACTAGCTATCTACTTTATCATTTACCCTCTTGCTTTAAGCAAGTATATATGAAAGTGCTTCATCAGAGAGCGGCACTGAGCAGCCCCAATGGCGCTACCCACCTTACCCTCACACAACATGCTAACACATATGCCATGGGACAGCCAAGCAGGACAAGACCCCACAGCCTATAACCAACAAGCTCAACACATGCCATAGCCCTGGAGCATCTAAGCTTGTCAGTACACTATACCAACACTAACATCTTGCATTGTTAAGCATTAATTGTTTTTCACTCTTTTCACCTGTTTCACATACTTTTACTCTGGCAATATAACCTTTTAGTTAAGCTAGATAAAAATATAGAAAAATGTGCATATTGTTTTAGTCTGCATGATATATAATTTAAAAATGTGCAACGCATGCGAATGCCATAACCCTGTACATCTTGTTATCTCTCTGTTTGCTGCAGCAGTTGGGGCGCATCAAGCAATGTTATCTCTTTGCACGCAATAAATAAAGAATTAAAAAAAAGCAGACTCAAGACATAAGAAAAATAAAGAAGACTCCATTTCTAAACTATATATTAAGTTGGCTAAGCTAGAAAGATTAAGCAAGGCACAAACAGCCCAAAATACTAATAAAGAAATTAAAAATTTGAAACAAGATATTGATAAAAAGATTTTTGGATGACATGAATAAATCGATTACATTTCTCAAACAAAAATTGTTATTATCACAATAATAACAAAGTTAGTAAAGTCCTTTCAAACAGACTAAAAAATATTTCAAAGTATAAAGCAATAAAAAAATAATAATAGTAGGAGACGTGTGTTTATTAAATCCTAAAGATATATCTCAGGCTTTTGTAGACTCCTATACAGCCTTCTATAACTTACCAGATCCTAATATGCCAAGTTCGATAATAGATGACTTATTGAATAAATTCGATATTCCTGTGATATCCCAAGAAAAACTTAGAGACCTGAATGCACCTATCAATATTCTGCAAATAACTAACTCAATAAAAAAACCTTAAAACCAATAAAGCCCCTGGACCCGACGGCTTTTCAGTGATGTTTTATAAAACGTATTCTAATATTTTGGCCCCCATTTTATTTAAACTATTTTTGGAAATCTCTATTACTAACCCCTTTCCTAAAGAGATGCTGTTAGCATCTCTAATCCCGATCCTTAAACAAGGAAAAGATCCTACAAATACAATAAACTGCAGACCGATATCTTTAATAAATCTTGACATAAAAATTAATCTTTTATTCTAGCAAACAGATCAAAATTAGCTATTTCCGACTTAATTATGGTAGATCAGTCGGGCTTCATCAATGATAGAGGAACAAGGGATCATATTCGTAGAATACTTAACTTGATAATTAAAAGTAATCCATATGAATTCAGAAATGGTCATTTTGGCCTTTGATGCTGAAAAAGTATTTGATAGGGCTAACTGGAGATTTTTAGACAGAGTATTAAATAAATTTAGATTTCAAGGTCCTTTTAAAGATAACATCTTTTCATTGTATTCAGAACCATCTGCAAAAATTATGAATCCCTTTTTTGAATCAACTATATTTCCAATAAATAATGGCACGAGGCAAGGTTGCCCATTGGCTTCATTATTATATATTCCGTATGTTGAACCACTGTCTATCATGATTAGGGAGAATAAAGAAATATATGGGATTAAATCAGATGATTGTGACTATAAAATCTCTCTATTTGCTGATGATGTCCTTCTGTCCCTGGTGAGGCCTTCAATCTCTATCCCAAAAGTTTTAATAGAAAAATATGGAAATATCTCTAGTTACAAAATAAATTTAAAGAAAACTCAAATTTTGGCATCAAACTTAGCTAAGGGTAATGAAAAAGAGGAAACAATGGGATAGGTTTATAAGGATTGGTACATCCAGGATAAAAAGGGAACCCTTGGATATAAAATCCCACATACTTATTATCGGTCCCTATTTGTGTATGTTCTTTTGTTTTTGAATGACCTTTGTATATTGCCTTAGAATTTTGTTATATCTATGCATATGGCTCATATGAATGTATCCCTATATCTCAATGAAATATTGGATTTAATTGTATTCTATATATTTTTGGCAATATTGTTAAAATGTAAAACTTTTTTTTTAAAAAAATCTCTTTCTATTATTGAATGTATCACCATAATTTCATTATACAAAAAAGTATTTAAAAATTCATATTCATACACATAAACACTTAGACAAAAAAGACAAAAACACAAAACAACCCACCCCCCCACGAGAGCTCTACATACTTCCAACTTCTACTTCTTATTTCAAATGGTATCTATATTACATTTGTAGTAATTTTTTTCCAAAATTGCCCATAGGCTCAAATTATCATTCAGAAACTTGCAGTGATCCTTCTCCATTTTAATTTGGTATATCAACTGAATTGTTATTAATTTAATGTTAAATGCGGTGTCTCCCTTCCAGTTCCTTGCTATTATTATTTTACAGGCTGTTAAACAATGAATAATTAAGAATTTATTTATTTTATTTAATTTTGGCCATTGATAGTGTAATAGCATTGTTTCAGGTTTTAGGAATATTTTTACACCACACAGTGTATGGATGATAAATTGAGCCCACTGCCATACCACAATCACTTGTTTACATGACCACCACATGTGGATATAATTTCCTTTTTCCTCTCTACACTTCCAACACTTTGTGTCCATGGATGTATCAAATTTAGCTATTTTAGTTGGCGTCATATACCATTGATAAGCCAACTTGAAGTGTGTTTCTATCAATATAAAGGAATGGACATATTTATTGGTTATGGACAATGATAAATGTTCTATTATTGTGTTCCCATTCATGTGCAATAACTTATGATACCTATAGGGGGTGTAGTGAGCACTGTGACGTAGAGTGAATAAAGATGGCTGCCGCTTAGTCAATGAGACATGTGCTTTAGGATGGTATTGAGAATTCTTAAGTCACTTCCTTTCACAAATTACCACATGTAGTATCCGCCTCCTAGAGATGACCATTAGGTATTGGTTATGTTACCTCTGTGGGTGGAGACTAGATGGGAGGTTATTCAAGGGGTTACCAGAAACCTGAGAGCAGTTTCATGACTGGGTCGGAAGAAGCCAGGTGTCTTTAGAGGTGCCCATGTAAATCCATTTAACATGTGGCAAGGAACTCACCTCATTGTTCTGTGTGTTATGCTGATTCAATTATCCTGTGTAAGCTGCTGAATCTCCATGAATAGAGCTAAGTAGATTTCTTACCTGAATGTATTGTTTATAGCAGTGTGTGTTTTAAAGAATGTTTTTTTGTGTGCTTGATAATTGTATTCCCAGTAAAGTTTTGTTTATACTTTCATCAAAACTTTGCCTCTTGTCTGTTCATTCAGGATATTCACTAATATTTATGTGATTGACCAGTATACCTTTTATTATTTTATTTGTGGTATTATTTCATATTTATGAAATTCAGAACTTCATAAATATAAAGAAATTACTTAATTTACCATTACAACATATTTATTGATTTTTTGTAGAGTAGCTAACCATTCATTTAATTCTATATTTATTTTTAATTCAGAGTAAAACACTTTTTGGAGAAAGTTGAGTTAGTAACAGAGGGTAAGACGTATGATATTTTAAAATCAATATTATACCAGAATAAAACAAAGCAGCTGTTCTCTAGATGTGTTAGAACGTTAGACCCAATGAATGATTCAGTCCTATCCAGTGCTATTAAAAAATGGAACACTGAGTTAAAATTGAAAACTAAATAAAATAATAATAATAAAAAAGATATTATATGTGAATTATTTCAAACCTCACTAATATGATTGTCTCTGGCTGACAAATACTGTTTAGCAAAATAAATAACCTTTTTATAGGTATGTATAAATAAAGTGCAAAAATGACTAATAATTAAAGATTTTGTGTTTGGTACTAGAAGCAATTTATTAAACAGATAAAAAGTGAATACATTTCAGAGCTGCGTATATATTTTCTCAAACAGTTATTTTTCCTTGTGGCTATTTCTTTTTAGATGATTAACGTGTGGTCTCTTTTGTCTTGTATTTTTCAGTTATCATTTTTGATTGGGAAAAATTGTTGGTTCTTACCCTTCTCTTACTACATTGCAGGCCTTCCCCTGCAGAGAAATTATTTATACATGGAAACGGATGGCTCACAAGGTACAGTGCTTGTGAATAGCAACCATTAGAGGAGGGCATAATTTGGGCCACATTTGCAGCTCCCTGATATATAGATGTTTGGATTTAGCAACACCAATTATCCACATTGTGTGCCCCAAATGCCATGGGAATTATGGGTATGTTGAAATGCATTAGTTAAAATCTCATATAGAACTCATAATGGGCATTGTGGAGAACTGACTAAAGGATTTTACAATTTAAGGCCAGAAACAGTAGAATTGTAAATATTATTCTGCTAAATTCCATATTGGCAAGTCTCTCATCAGCTTTTCATGATCCTTAGTTTAAAGAATAAAGCGCTACAGAGTCTGTTGGCGCTATATAAATGGCGATAATAATAATACAAAGAATAATCAGTTTTTCTCTTTTAGTATTCTTTAACATAGTAAACATTAAGAAATTATGAGAAGAGTTTGTTATAAACCTTTGTACAGGTAATTAGCTCACTATGCCGGCCATAAATGAGCTGTTTCAGTGCGAGATGATGAGTAATGAGCATGGTATCATTGTTGTTCCGCCAAGCCAATTTATTGGAAATACAAGCCCATTCTCAGTCTTGCGATCAGCATTTACAAGAGCAAAATTGCGTGCAATCATTTTGTAACTGCCCCTCTGTGCGTACTTTTTAACCAAATGACGAATGGACTAGTCAGGACGACCTTCTCAGGAAGACAGTTCGCATCACGAATGTGAATTTGCCAAGAAGATTAGATATCAGCATTTCTGACATATTTTTGTTTCAATAGTATGATGTGCACTGTATCTTTAGGAGAGTGTTCTATCGGCAAGCCAGAATTAGCAAAGGAATAACCGCTGCTGAGCGCGTTGAGAGTAGCACCACAAATTTTATACAACGGCCTCTGAGAGGAGTTGAGAAAACGGAAATGTAAAGGAAAATTACGTTCGCTCCCAAATGTCGCATTTCCATACCTCGCAAACAATGCCCAACAGTAAATATAATAAACTAAAATAGCTTCTATACATCTGTTAAGGGGACGTAGAATGTCTCCAGAATGCACATTCAATATCCCCAGCTGATTGCAGATTCAAGAAAATCGCAGCATATGCTTTTGCAAAAAAAAATTAAAAATCATCAAGAGAAAAGAAAATATATTTTTGCAAATTCGGCTGTTTGATGGAATGACTTCATTTCAAAAGAAAGAGTTTAAATGAGGTAGTCACTAAACAGTGGCTTGGATGAAGATGGCAACATTTGTACAAATTCCACAAAACAATCAAAAGAAGAGATTTTTGCACATCTTGGCTAATTCTTACTTGTAAGTGAAAAAAAGCTCAGTTTCGGCATCACTCACTGTTATAGAACTATAAAGAAAGGTGGGATATCCACTTAGACACAGAAACAAGTTCTGCAGCTAGAATGGAATTCAGAAAAACAAATTATATGTTTTTTTTAACTGTATTGTTCAAATGAACCGAAATATATGCTTTTTGTAACCTCATCTTTCCCTTTTATACTTTCTATACTTTTTATCTATACAAAATTGCTTCATTGTATTCCACTAAGTAGATGAGTAATTGAGCAGCGCTGACTGCCTTTCTTGTATTTTGGCCAACCAGGGAAAAAGAGTGAGCGAAATATTCAATCCTGGGCAGCCTCGTATTCTGTGTTGTATTCGGTGGTAGGGGCAGCAGTGAAATTAGGAAAGTACTATAAAAGAAATGTAAAACAATGTAAAGAGACAGCTTTGTTTCCTCTGTAGAATTATAACATTTTATTTTAAGTGTACTGTCCACTGGTAAGTATAATCGGTGCCCTTAAAAAGACTGATGTTGCTGAAATTGCACATTTTTTTTTTAATACAACAGCTACTTTGGGACTTCAGACAATACAGAGAGTAGAAAATAAACAACAATACAGAGTTTTCTGGTCAGCAGGTAGTAACAGGCGCTTAAACTGTCTCGATTGTTGGCTTAGTAACATTTCTCATACCTCCCGTTAGGAATTGTGAGGAATCAGGATGCATTTTATTATTTTGCAGAGCTATGTGTTTTCACGGAGTGCGCTAAATATTTTAGAAGCAATAAATACAGTGATAAAACATCAATCATTATGGGAGTAGAGTCGGCCAGATGCACACATGGAATATTTTACAGACATACTGTTGCTCGGCTGCAAAAATCAGGCATTTGAGAATGATGGATGAATTGAAAACTGCAATTTTGTCCCTTAAAAAAAAAAAAAAAAAAAAAAGTTGTAAATAAAATATTCTTAAAAGCGTGAAGATTTTGTTGAAGTCTAAAATGAATAATGGAAAAGACAACTGCAACTATCGAACAAGTATTCTCTGAAACGTACCGTCTGCAGCAGTGATTTATTTACATTTTCCTACAAACTGGGGATCCATGTCATGTAAAACAGTCTTTGGTGATTTGGTGCAGCCAAATATATATTTTGGTAAAGATTGGAACTCCAGGGGGTATTTGTCTCACCCTCGTCTCACTTAATAGTGAATACATGGATTAGCTATTTCTTTTCAAGGGACCATAAAAATCCCCACCCATCTCTCATGCTCGTCATTAACATTTGTAGGTCAAAATCCAGAGCAGCCTTCTCTGAAAAGGCCGTGTTTATATTGCTCCCTAGGGACACCCCAAGTGGCAGTCACTCAGCCACTAGAGGTGCTTCCTGGGTCATGCATTCCTCTTAGATATGAATTGATTCAATGCATCTTCATGAGGAGATGCTGATTGGTCAGTGGGGGTTTGGCTCCACCCCCACCCCGCCTTCTTGACTGAAATCATCAGATTGACAATCTCAGCCAACCACAATTTCCCACAGGAAAGCATTGGATTGGTTGAGATTATTCATTCTGATGATGTCAGTCAAGGAGGCGGATTGGTGGCGGGGACAGCACCGGAGGATCCGCACAGCATTGGAATAAACGTTACGTTTTAACAATTTTTAAGGAGGGAAAGGGGGGCCAGGGGCTGAAACTGCATTTTTAACATTATAGGGTCAAGAATACACATTTGTATTTCTGTCCCTATAGTGTTTGTTTACGTCTAATGAGAGCATTGCATTTACATGCTTTAATAACAATAAAACTAATAACTATCAAAGTTTCGATCCTTTCCTCTCCGACCAATTTACAGGTTCAGAGGGCATACGTGTGCTCTGAGCCAAGGAGGGGATGGAAGGAGTGTGGCGTGGACAGGCGGTGGGTATTTAACTAAAACATGTAGGGAGGCAAGGGGGGCTGAGAGAGGTTGCAGAAAAAGGGACAAAAAGCTTCTCTTTGCAGGCACGCTCACAAGCTGATTACGAGGGTAGAAGCTGATTACGTCTGTCACCAGCACTGTGTGATAACGACAGTAATAGTTTTTGCTCAGATGTAACGTTAGTGTGCAAGGGATGCAACTAGTCCCCAGAACTAAAGTGCAGATATCTCTGTATGCACAGCATTTCAAGCAGAAAGTCTGCACATACAGATTGCTTGCACCACAACCACTTCAAAAAGCAGACGTGGTCACGAAGCCTAGAGTAACCCTTCTAGTTTAATTAGTTTATAGCTGAATCCAGTGTTTCTATTAACCCCCCTCCTGACCCCCATAGTCACCCCCAAATGCCCCTAAGCCCCCCATATTAACTATTTTTAAATCTTCATATCGGGACCGGACACAGGTCCTAGGCGACGCCATCTTTGTGTGGGCAGATGAAGTCCCGTGGGACACGTCATCTGCCCACACTAGATAGCGCTGTGAAATTCCTGCGCATGCCTAGTTAAACACTTGGGCATTCACTATTGTCCGAAAATCCGATGGGAATTTCGTATTCATTCATTCGTCAGAAAGAGAAATGAATGAATATAAATTTCAGACGAACAAACAAACACAGTATTTTTTGGGGACGCTCGGGATTTTCATTTATTTTTTAAGTTCGAAGGGTATTATGGATTTTTATTTGGCCTTTTTTGGGGCCGAAAAAAGAAGGTTTTAGAAAAAAGAAGATTTTTTTTGAGTGAGGAGTGACTAGGGGCTTGGGGACCCCTAGTCACCCCTGAGGTGGCATTTTTACATATAGCCAGCACCCATTGCCCGTGGGTGTGGGCCAGTGGGGAGGACAATAGGTCCACCTATTGTCTTTTAGGGCCCCCACCCATCGCCCATGGATGGGGGACAGGGGGAGGACAATATGTCCCCTCTATTGTCTTTTAGGACCCCCACCCACCGGTTATGGGTGAAGGCCAGGGATGAGGACAATAGGTTCCCCCCCATTGTCTTTTAAGGCCCCCACCCGCCCCTATGTTCCCCGTTTAGTTGAATAGTCCCCACTCGTGGGGCACGGTTGGGGGGACACTATTTTCATTGTTGGGGGGGTTAATCTTTACTTAGTATTAGTAAAGTTGTCTGAAAGACCAATTTTGGTCTTTCAGCCTTTTAGTAGATAGCTCCTAATACCGTGGGAAGATGCAGCTGCAGCACGTATTGGAATTTCATTCATTCGAATGAAATTTCAAACCAACCTAAGAGTCCTGAATTGCGTCCAAACATGAATGAACAAGCTGTTCTTATTCTGTTAGGGCCCAATTCGGTAGTTTTGCCGGCGTTCTGTCTAAATGACAGGTCGTTCGGGAAAAGTGAAAGGAGGCATCGCAAGATCACGGAGGAAAGCTAAGACTTGTGGGAAAATTTATCTGACCACAGGAAATGGAGCACACTTTGCTCCTCCGCTGGTCATAGCTGGTCAGGCGTAGGAAACTCCATAAGACAAAGTAGTCCCTAATTTGTCTTGGGTTTTAAAGAAAACTAGAGCAGACTGGAAGAAATAAAGAACAGATCCTGAGAGAGGGAGAGAAGAGGAAGCAATTAGGGAAAGGTAAGTTCGACATGACAGTGCCCCTTTAAAGTTAGAAATGGGTGTATAGGCACAGCACAATCATTTAATCTTCATTCCCCTGCTCTGGATTCCACTCAAATAAATAAATATGGAAACAATTCATGGCACTTAAAAAGCACTATCACAACACAAACAAACCTTTCAAAGAGTCTACACAAATACAGGAAGACGCTAGGTGGAATTCCTTATAACCCAGGGACGTAGACAACTGTTGGCGCTCCAGATATTGAGTACTTCCGCTCCTCTGGTGCTTTGTCAGCATTATGAGAGATGTGGTCTACAACATCTGCAGTGCCAAAGGTTTCTTCCTCCTGCATAACCAATGGATGGATATTATACTGTCCTTTTTTTGTTATTTATTGTCGATGTATGTTTTGCAATTAATACATGAGAGAAGTTTGTTTATTATCGCACTGTGTGAGTTCGCATTAGATTCTGCTTTGTACCCTCAGCAGAAGGAACTATTTATGGGATTTCCATTTTGTTTTTTGTTTTTTTTGCCGTTGCATGAGATAAAACTAACCCTGTAAGTGTACCTTGCGTATAAAACTCTACTTTATATTGAAATAATTTGTTGACATAAAATATTGTTAATAAGAAACAGGATGAACTTAGTTTAAAGCATATTCCTTTATTAGCTACAAATTGTATACTCAGTGATATTCCTTAATTATTTATAGAATTTAATTGGGATGGAAGGTGACACCTCGGAATGGTATAAATGTTAGACGGGGATTGTTTCGGTAAATGACACACAAAGCTCATTTTCATGACTTAGTTGAGACTATTAAAACTTCATTATCACAGCAATATTTTTAAGAATTTTAAATAGATCTTACAAAGCGAATTTGGTAATGAGAAACGCAGCACTTTGCCTTTTTCCACTTCTTCTTTTTTGATGGCCTTTAAGTTTTACATCTAATTAGCGGCAAAAGTTTTCTGTGTCTCTATGACGGCAGATCTCATTTGTCAAACCTGAAAGCAAAAGGTTGTTGAATATAATTACTGGCATTTAATACAAATCTAGTAGTTAATGTTAAACATTGCTTCTGACGATCTTCATTCCTTGAAAAGTTTTGAGTTTTTTAACGGTTTTCATCCCTGGTTTATACTTTAAAGTCTGGGAGATAAGATCTGTGCAATGCCGATAAAATACTCTATTTACATCACATGGTGCAGAGACAGGGGAACATTGTGCTGGATGGAATGGAAACATATTTAGAGAGAAACTGTCACCTTTCTGTTGGTCACAGTTTATTTATTTATTTTTGTAATTCTTTCTTTTGTTGTGCAGTAAAATGAATAGCATGCTTTAAAGTACCAACAGGCTTAAAGAGAGAGAAACCATGCTGAACTAAGTAGCAACTTAAAGTAGTTTGATGCCACTGTGTACTGAGTGCAGTATGCGGAGTGGGTAAAGGAAAGGACAGGAATCCCTGCTGAGGAGAGACAGGCAGATGGTTTATGTTAAGCAGAGTCTGCACTTTCATTGCCTTATGGATTACCCCATGCCGCAGACAGCAATGTATAACCCAGCTCCACACCATTATTTTTTATTTACTCCAGTAAACTATTGGATTATTATAAGGGGCTTCTGCAGTAAGCGATGCAATGTAGGTACATTTTTGCACATGTCTAATATTTACCTCTGCTGTACTTAAAGCAGCACTGTCATGTCGAACTTACCTTTCCCTAATCGCTTCCATTTCTCTCCCTCTCTCGGGATCTGTTCTTCTTTTCTTCCTGTCTGCTCCAGTTTTCTTTAAAACATAAATCTCGCGATGCCTCTTTTCACTATTCCCCAGCGTCCTGTCATATAGATAGGACGCCGGCGAAACTACCCAATTCCGTCCTAACAGAATGAGCAGTTTGGTCATTCGTGTTAGAATGGCATTTGGTAGTTTCTGTTCGGATCGGAATTTCATTAGAATGAATTAAATTGTGATCCTATTCGTGCAGCAGCTGCATCTTGCAGCCGCATAGTAAATAGCTCTCTAATTCTAACAGTATCAGGGAGCCATCTACTAAAAGGCTGAAAGACCAAAACTGGTCTTTCAGACAACTTTACTAATACTGAGTAAAAATTACTTAGTATTAGTAATTAATCTGACCCTACTCGCTATACCGTGAGTAGGGCATGTCTACTAAACAGTGAGAAGCCTATTGTCCCCACCCCCCGGCCCCCAACCATGAACAGTGGGTGGGGGCCCTAAATGACAATGGGGGAGGACCTATTGTCCTCCCCCAGCCCGACCCATAAGCGGCGGGTGGGAGCCCTAAGATAAAACAGGGGGGGACCCTAGTGACAATTGGGGGGGCATAGGTGGGTGGGGGCTCTAAATGTAAAAAAAAAAACTGGTGGGGCTACTAGGGGTCCCTAAGCCCCTTGTTACCCACCCCCCCCAAAAATTACATTTCTACCTACATTTAAAATACATTTCTACCTACATTTCTACCTACCCCCTCACACTAAAAGTGTGACGAATGAATAAAGTAGAAATTCCCGTCTGAATGCCAAACTTGGCATACATTGGAATTTCACAGCGCTACCTAGTGTGGGCAGATGATGTCTACCCACACAAATATGGCAGCGCCCAGGACCTAGGTCCAGGCAGAAAATAAACATTACATATGGTAATATGGGGGGCTTAGGGGCATTTTGGGGTGACCAAAGGGGCTATTAGATGTATTAGAGTTGGGGGGGGGGAGGATAAAAAAAACTCAGATGCGGCCATGACAGTGCCGCTTTAAAAGGACACTATAGTCACCAAAACAACTTCAGCTTAATGAAGTAGTGTTAGTGTATAGATCATGCCCCTGCAGTCTCACTGCTCAATTCTCTGCCATTTAGGAGTTAAATCACTGTTGTTTCTGTTTATGCAGCCCTAGCCACACCTCCGCTGGCTGTGACTGACACAGCCTGCATGAAAACAAAATGGTTTCATTTTCAATCAGCTGTAACTTACTTTAACAGTGTGTATCACCTGCTGGACATTAATTACATAGAAGAGGCTCCTACAGGGTCTAGCAAACTATTAACAGAGCAGGAGATAAGAAATTCAAAATTAAACAGAATTTGCAAAAGAAGAAGTGTAAACATTAGATGACTCTTTACAGGAAGTATTTAGGAAGGCTGTGCAAGTCACATGTAGGGAAGTGTGACTAGTGCTGCATAAACAAAGTGATTTAACCCCTAAATGGCAGAGAATTGAGCAGTGAGACTGCAGGGGCCTGATCTATACACCAAAAATGCTTCATTAAATTATAGTTGTCTAGGTGACTATAGTGCCCCTTTGATGATAATAGAAACAATGTCTTAAAAGGTTACTCCAAGCAGCATAATCACTGCTGTAGTGGTTGTGGTGTGAATAGTACAAAGGCGTGAAAGTCAGTCTGGCGCTCATGGCAGAACAATAGTCTGATATCACAGCTGTCCTACTGAATTCAGAACAGTTAAGGGGATATAGTTTATCATTGTTTATTATTAATTGTTTATACGTTCATTATAGCAATATTTGCTTTTATCCTGGAAATTTGTATGTTGTGTCTTTTTCAGTAACATGCTAGATGCTAGGTACCATTTGTTATAATCTTGGTCATACCACCAGCCACACATCTTAATCTATTGTTAATATCAAACTCAAGGCCAAAGTAGCTGGATTGTAAACATGGCTCAATTAGAAACATTTACTACTTCAGCTATGTTGGTCTTAAATTGGAAATTCACTTTGAATTCGTGGCAATTCTCATTTTAGAGAATAACTCCGATAGAAAGAGATTTATTTATACAATGTTGCTAACAGAATTTTAAAACTGGAAGAGTAGTAACCATGTAACATAACTGATTCATCCTATTGATATGTTCACTTTTTGACACTTTATAAATCACACCCATAGGTATCCAACTAATATCCAAGTGAGATACTAAACCAGAGGCATTGTAGTGATGATTGGAGCAAATTATTCCACCCTCACTTTTCCGAAGAGTGGTGAGCCTTTATTATGGCGAGACTTCGAGTAAGATATGTCTCTCGAAAAACCCTTGTGTTCCTCCAATCAGGACATTGATGTCTGTTATTAAGAATCACATTTATTTTCCTCCAATGAAATGTGTTCTGTATTCCAAGTGGAAAACAAGATTCAAAATCAGATGATTATAACTAGCAGAGAATTACCCCAGGGTTCTTCTAGCGAAATTACTAGCAAGACTTAGAGGTCTTCCCATTTAATAGATGGACATTAAAATTCCAAGCACAGAGATCTTTTTGGTAGCTTCTTGTAGCTCAGTTTAAAATTGCAGACTTTATTTTAACTGCTTCCTTCTTTAAGACACAAAATAATCTGTTCCTCAACTGTTCTCAGATTCCATTACCTTTGTAGGGTTTATAGGCCCTGTCCCTAGTTCCCCTTTATTCATGATTCATTTTGCTAATTGCACTAACCTGGAGCAAAACGCGATGCAATTTATGGAACAAGTGTGGTTTGAAAGAATTTGTTGAACGCTGTATATCTAAGTTTAATGCACACACTGTGTCTGAGCTGTGACTCTGAAGGACAGTACTGCCATAAAGAAAGGAACGAGCCTGCAAATTGGGTAATTATAGCTTGTTTAACCAGGAGGGCCACAGGCTACTCATCTGGCTCAACCTCTGTATAACAAGGTCACAGTAAGAGATAGGATGACTGAAGCTGTTAGCTGACAGGCTAGTTATAGCTTTGTTAAACAAGTCTCTAACCCACACTTATCTGATAAAAAACATATTGGACATAATATCACATTACTTTTTGCTGATGATGCTATGGTTGATTTGTGCTGCTTAATAAAATAAATCGGGGTTTTAATTAACACTGAACTCTAGCGTATTAATAAAAATAAAGAATTACAAAATGTATTCAAAAATATGTGAATCTAGTGGTATTTATTTTTTTTAAACTACAGTTTTTGACAAAATTCTGTCATTTGGTTTTTCGTTCGATGCGATTCGGGGTTTACTGAATAAATCCCACATTTCCATTATCCAGGGCAGCACTAAATCAGAGGTTTTACACTGTGTCAGAGTACACATGATGCGTACTAAACACTATTGCAACTAAGCAGATATTTGAAAGAAAATCTTCACATTTTATTAAATAACAAAATTCATAAAAAATAATAAAATAGTACACAGATAATAATCAATATATAACAATGAGAAGCCAATTTAGCACAGTAATGCTTCCTTTTGGACCACACATGGACAATGGCTCCCCAATGTTTTGGCTTTGGTATCCAGCCATGTTTTGATTTAAGGGACTTATTGCCAGTTTTATGTGAATATTAAATGCTGAATTCATGCTTGCCCTCTCTATGGTATTTTCCCAGTTAAAATAGTTGTAATAGTCCTATAATACTCTTGCACCTATATGACTGGACTAATACTAAACCTTTAGAATCAAGGATGGACGGTTTTAGTTTATTAAATTGCAATGGGGGGGGGGGTGACTTCAGTTTTTACATTTATGATATTTACATTGAATGGTAATTACTACGGGGAAATAAGCAGGAGGTAAAAAAACAGCAACAACACATTAGCTGCAGGTGCCATGTGAAGAGCACATTATATGTCTCAATAAGATTTTTTGTGCATGGCTTGAATTAGCCATTAGTTTGATTGGCATTACAGTTAATTTGCATAAAATGCCTCATGGTGCCTTTGCAGAGCGCTCTATGTTGGGGGCAAGGCGAGGGGGACAGTTGTACTTGTGTTTTCATTTTGGTAATGCTGGTTATGCACCGATATACAGAGGCAGCAATATGTTTCCACCTTTCTGGTTGAAGAGAACTCTTATTAGTTCATTCGGACTGTGCTCACCACAAACAGGAAGTGTTAGCTAATCATTATATCTTTCTATACAGTAATAAAAGCAGACGCCTAAGGGGTAAATACAATACAGGAACATTTCAAGAGGGTTACTTCCCTGATACATGTTGAAAGCTGAAAGCCACGGTACGTGTGCCATCACTGCGAGCATTTCATTACTGGCCGCCTGGCACGCTCCTGCCAATGATATCAATAACACTCTGCAAAACAAGGTTCTTTTCTGCTGGCTGAGCCACTAATGAACTTTGTACGCTTAATTCATTGCAGAGATGTCTGGGGAAAAGGACAATGAGGTATGAAAGCCAATCAGCATTTCTTTAAGTCTGAAAGATAAAGTGTATGTCAGAGAGGCCCACTTGTTTAAAGGGACATTATAGTTACCAAAATAATTTAAGCTTAATGAATATGTTTTGATGTGCAGTTCATCCCCCTGTAGTCTCACTGCTTAATCCTCTGCCATTTAGGAGTTAAATCCCTTTGTTTATGAACCCTAGTCACACCTCCCTGCATGTGACTTGCACAGCCTTCCTAAACACTTCCTGTAAAGAGTCATCTAATGTTTACACTACCTGTATTGCATATTCTGTTTAATTTATAATTTATTATCTCCTGCATGGTTAATAGCTTGCTAGACCTTGCGGAAGCCTCCTTTATATGATTAAAGTTCAATTTACTGAGCAGGAGATTGAAACTTCTAAAGTAAGTTAACATATAATTGAAAACGAAACCATTTCTTTCATACAGGCTGTCAGTTACAGCCAGGGGAGGTGTGGCTAGGTCTACATGACAGAAAAAAGAGGAATTTAAGTCCTAAAATAATTGTGTAGATTTCCACAATTTAAAAGAAAACATACAATGTGAGACATATTAGTCATAATAGGGAGTATTTCCTTAAAGATTAAACTACAGAGAATCACAAAGCACATGCAGCAAGTGAGGCACTGGATCATTGAAAGTACCTGTAGCAAGCAAAAGTTAGCTTACAGCACATAATAAAGCATGTGTTGGACCGCTGAAAATGTAGCTGTGGCTAAGGGCTCTAATTTACAAAATAAAATTATATTTACAGTATGGATCCTCTGCAACAAACACACAGGGCAGGGGTAATGTGATGGTTGATGTTCAATACAGTTAATCCCTTATAGGGACTTAACTTTCAATTACTAATGTCCCAGTATGAAAATACAGGACTCATCGTGCAGACAACGTAACACAATCACAATATCCCACTCTCATAGAAAGTGTAGTGGGCTTATGGTAATAAATTAACAATCATACAAGGCACACAGATTCCATGTGAAATTCACAACAATAAAACAGAATAAAAAAACGTATACTTTATACAATAGGAGAATGGATAAATAGACAGAGAGAAAATAGTAAATAGGATTTGGGGGTTTACCCTTGTCCCTTATCTGCTCCACACCCTCCCAAACCATATCTAACCATCAACATATATAAGAGATATATGTTGGAATATAAAAATTAGCTAACCCACTTCTGACGCTGCATACGGTGGGTCTGCTCCTCAGTTACTACTGCAGGAGGCTTCCCCTTGAAATTAACGGGGGTTTTGCTCCTCTGACGCCGCAGGAGAGACTTCACCTGACCACAGTTTGCTGACTGCCACAGTAGACACCACAGCCGGGTTGTCCCTGCACTCACCCCACTCTTAAAGTTCAGCACCGAAGAGAGATGTAGGTGGGAGTCACAAAAGACAAAAGTCATCATGTTCTCACCACCAAGTATTCTCTTTTGGGTCCGTACGAACGCACCTTATATTAATATGCATGCGCACTTAGAATTAAAGATATTCACTACGCAGTTCTAAATTACACATAACTGCATAGTAAATATCTTTAATTCAAAGTGCGTATGCATACTAATTTTAAGTGCGTAGTTATAGTGAAACTTAGCTTTGAGCAAGGCCCGAACATGAAGATACACCTGCAAGCTTGCTATAGGTTAAGATGTTAAGATAAGATAGATGATCTTGTTAGGATTGGATAATGCTTGTAACGACCAGCCCTGTTTCCTGCTGTATATAACCTGTTACACAGCCCATTAAACGTCAGAAGTCACCTTGAACCTTACATTGTCTTGTCTCGTTCATTGGGCTCCTCACCATATGGTTTGGGGTCGAGGATAAATATAGAGAATTGCAAATTGATGCAAAAGATCACGGCAAGGGGAAATAACTGACGGAGAAAATTCCTCACTATCAGCAGCGGACTGTCCTTGTAAGTCCATTGAACGCAAGAGGCAGCAATTGCTCAAAACACCTACCTTGCAATGACTTCTCATTGAGCTGTGATGGGAAGTCTGTGATTAGACAGCCACAGAAAGTCTGGGTTTGGTTTGATGAGTAGGACTTGCAAAGGCAGCACACAAGAGACCTACAGGTTTTGCAAATAGTTTTATATATAACCCCAAAGGAAAAGCTATATATTTAAAGGCATGCATGTTTTCATTTGGGGAATATCTATTAGACACTGATTTCGTTCAGTATAACCCTGTATACTATAACTCAGTAAGTTCCACGACTATATTTATTGTCATGGGATTACTAAACAATCTTTCCTGGCTATTTCTCATGGCAGCATCACTTATGGGTTAGCTCCACCCTCAGCCGGATCAGGACAGAAAACAATTAAACAATTAACGAGGCTGTAGGCCTAAAGGGTTCCTCCTCCCTCCATACCTCAGTCTTTTTTCTGTCCTCAGTCGGAGAACAGGAATTATTCTGCAGTCAGATTTTATTTTTTGGCCACCTCCCACGTTTACCGTGTGCTTACCAGATTAAGTTCAGCCTCTCTTCATCTGAAGAACTCAGTAATCAGGCTGCACGGGCGGAACTAACTGAGTTCGGTGTGTGCAGTTTAGAGACTGTCCTACATGAAGATTCTGGACTATGTATCTGGATTTCAGGAAGGCGCAATTCAGGGGTTCGTATTTCTTTAATTCCCTAAACTGAATTTGGTGCTGTATATATACATATGCGTATATCTGTTTAATAGGGGTCGGTTACCTTAAAAATCCCCTGATGCCTGTTCCCCATCTATGATGTGGAGTGGGCTTATTCTCCACAGGAGGCAAAGGGCTTTTGGAGAAGCTTAGCTGAGTAATCTTCTCTTGTGCTGCTATCAGGCTGCTGACTTCTATAAGTCTGGATTACATCTTACCTGTTATCCTTGTTTTGTAAGCAGGTGCTGTATAAGTTTATTCTTTTTTTTTCTGGCAGCTCAGCTATTTAGCAACTAGATGCTCTGCTTCTGATGAAAGAATTTAGGGACTAAAAAAAAAAATTTTTTTTTTTTTGAAGTCTCTGAGCATCGGCGGGTTTAAAGGTACATGGCGCAAAATTCAAACGCTGCTGTACCTTGTTGCTTTGGCGTTTTCTGTGTGAATTGTACTGCCAGGATCATATTACTTCTGAGAAGGTAAAAGGATTTCTAATATTCTTTTTCTTAGCAGTCTCGTTTTTTTATCTTCTTTTAAAAATTCTTCCTTCTTTTCTTATAGCTATGGCTTCTCCCTCTGCCTCCAGACATTCTGATAGAAGAAATAGGTGAGCCAAGATTAGAATTTTTTTTCTGTTAAGGGGAACAAAAAGAGTGCCAAGGGACCAATAATATATATATATATATATATATATGGCCTTTATATAATTTCAGCCCCATCATATCGCTGGAATCCTCTCCTAGGACAAGACAAAGAGATGCTTAAATTGTAATGGGATGGCTATGGAGGAAAAGAAGCTGTGCAGGTCCTGTCTGATGGAAGTGGCCAGAGAGAGCAGCAGAAAGGATTCGCCTCAGGAAGAGCTTAAACAGTGGATCTCTCAGGCGATAGCGGAAGGAATTAGATCCTCTTCAGGGAAGGGCCAGCAAGCAAAGTGCTCCAGATAAGAGTCCGGTTCCTCTGACTCTGAAGATAACTCTGATGTCCAGTTTTTCTCTGACGAAGAAGAGGAGGAGATAGATCATTCATCAAGATCGCTGGATTCTAGATCCGTGGAGAAGTTGATTTCTCTATTAAGAAATACTTTAAGGATCCCTGAAGATAAAGCAGAGGTGCGTGAATCAGACAGGTATTTTGAAGATCTTAGGTCAAATAGACCTACCTTTCCGGTTCATGCAGCTATCAAAGATGTCATCTCTCAAGAATGGAGTAGGCCAGAGAAGAAAGCTACTCTGAAGAGTAAAGCTTCTAGGGTATATCCATATTCTCAGGTGGATTCTAAAGCTTGGATGTCCATTCCTAAGATTGATGCGGCTGTTATCCATATGGCCAAAAAGACTACTCTTCCAGTAGACTCAATGGCTTATTTACGCGAACCCATGGAAAAACGGTTGGATGCGGATTCAATTAAGGCATACCTGGCTCTGGGGTCTGCTTTAATTCCATCAGTGGCATTGACGACTCTTTCTAGAGCCTTAAAGGTTTGGCTACAGAATTTGGAGGAAGATATAGCAGCGGGGGTTCGCAGGGAGCATCTGATTGAAAGTCTGAACGATTTCCACTTGGCATCAGAATTTTGCTCAGAGGCCTCTCTCGATATTACCAAGATGGTGTCTAAGAGCATGGCTCTGACAGTAGCATCCAGAAGGGCGTTGTGGCTACACGCTTGGGGTGCGGACTATGCATCAAAAGCATCTTTATGTGCTCTTCCCTTTCAAAGGGATCTACTTTTCGGTAAAGTTCTGGAGGAGGCCATCCGTAAGGCAGCTGATAGTAGAAGAGTAGAAGAGCCTTTCTTCCTCAGGACAAAAGGCGTCCCTTATCCAGTTTTCGTGACTCCAGGACATATCGTCCAGGCAGAGAGTACACTAGATACTTAAATTGGAGAACAAATCAGCCATCTTCTTCTTCCTCAAAGTTCCCCAGAGGTAGAGGTTCCAGACCTGCTAATAAGGGATTCTGAAGGTGCGCAGGACCAGCCAGGGATAGGAGGTCGTCTCCTAAAGTTCTTCCCCGTCTGGATCAAAAACGTCTCTGATTCATGGGTACTGTCAATTATAAAAGAAGGATACCTCATAGAACTCTCAAGTATCCCACCACCTACCTTCAAGCAATCTCGCGTGGCAAGAGGGATAAAGGAAGTAGCTATGAAGGCTTGTATCAAGGAACTAACCCTACAAGAGGTTATTGTGGAGGTTCCGAAGGCAGAAAAGTTCAAAGGTAACTATTCAACCGTGTTTCTGGCTCCAAAGCCTTTAGGCAAATGGAGACTGATTCTGGACCTAAAGGTCTTAAACTTCTACCTACAGACCAAGTCATTCAGGATGGAGTCCATTTCCAGTATTGTCGGCAACATAAAGGAGGGAAGTTGGATGACGTCCATAGACCTCAAGGACGCATATTATCAGATTCCCATTCACCCATCGCATGTAAAGTTTCTGCGTTTTTACACATGTGGGAAGCATTATCAATTCAGGGGACTTCCCTTTTGGGCTCAGTCTAGCTCCAAGGACGTTCTGGAAAGTTCTCATTACATTGATTGACTTTCTAAGGTTGCAGAGCATAGAGATATTCCATTACCTCGACGATATTCTTATCGTGGGTTCCTCGGCCCAGGAAGTGTTATTTCACACTCAAACTACTATTCACTGTCTACAGGCTCACGGATGGATGCTGAATTTAGGAAAGAGCTCTCTGATACCATCCCAAAAGATTATTTTCCTGGGGGCAAAAATAGATACTGCTGTAGCAACACTCTCTCTTTCGCCAGAGAGAATGACAAAGATTTGCGAGAAGATTACGGATATTCAAGACGGTCAGTCCCTTTCTGCCAGAAGCTATATGAGCATCTTGGGGTCCATGACATCCACGATAGGGCTGGTAAGATGGGTCCATTGGGAAATCCGACCTATCCAGATGGGGTTTCTATGGCAGTTCAACAAGCACAATCCGAACTGGGATCAAAAAATTGTTCTTATGAAGTATGCAAAGAATCAGCTGAAGTGGTGGAAGAACAAGAAGAATCAGAGTCAGGGGTTTCCATTGGAGGAACAGAAACTGGTTAATAGTTACTACGGACGCAAGCTTACAAGGATGGGGAGCTCATCTGGGGTCTCTTTGGAAACAGGGATGGTGGTCCAACACGGAGAGAAAAATGCATTCAAACTTAAAAGAGTTGAGAGCTATTCTCAAGGCCCTTTAAGGGTTCCTTCCCTTAATACAAGATGCTTGGATTATGATACAGACAGACAACAGGGCAGTGACGTCATACGTGAACCATCAAGGTGGTACTCGGAGCAAGCTTCTGTTGAGGGAACTAACTCCTCTTATGTCTCTGGCACAGAATCATCTTCAGGGATTAAAGGCAGTATATCTACCAGGTCCTCAAAATATTTTGGCAGATTACCTGAGCAGATCAAGTATTCTGCCAGGAGAATGGAAGCTACATACAGAAGTATTCCAAGCAATTACTCTTCGGTGGGGCATACCACAGATCGACTTAATGGCTACGAACAGGAACACTCAGGTACCGAAGTACTTCTCTCTTCTTCCAGACCATCGGGCAATGGGTCAGGATGCCTTGTCTCAAATATGGGATTTCGATCTGGGATATGTGTTTCCTCCCTTACCGATAATTCATCGCTTACTAAAGAAAATTTGGATGGAGAATCAAGTGATAATAGCTATCATCCCGTTCTGACCAAGGAGGCCCTGGTTCCCTCTCCTGTGCAAAATGTCCTTGGAGGAACACTGGCGGCTCCCAATCAGGAATGATCTGCTAAGCCAGGGTCCTGTCTACCATCCCAACTCCGTACATCTGAGATTGGGGGCTTGGCTTTTGAAAGGGAACGGCTCCTGCAAACAGGATTGTCTGAGTCAGTAACGAATACGCTTCTTCTGTCTAGGAAGAAATCTACGTTCAAGTGTTATCACCGTATATGGGAGTCATTTTAGTCCGGGAATCTTGACAAAGGTCTAGACTACTTGAAACCTGATCAGAACCAGATTTTGGAGTTCTTACAAGCTGGATTGGATAAGGGTTTAAGCCTGAGTACCTTGAAGGTGCAGTGTTCAGCACTATCGGCCCTCTGTAACTACTCTTGGGCTTCAAATCCCCTGATTGCCTGGTTCTTTAAGGCTACCATTCGCATTAGACCTCCTTTGCGCAACTATGCTCCTCCTTGGGATCTTCCTCTGGTCTTGGATGCCTTGTCCGAAATTCTTTTTTCTCCTCTAGAGAACTTGGATTTCTCTTCTCTCACGTACAAAACTCTGTTTTTGTTGGCTGTTACGTCAGCCAGAAGAATCTTGGAGGTGAGAGCTCTCTCCTGTGCAGAGGACTTTTTTCAGGTTTTCCACGACAGAGTGCTTTTACGTCCGAAGTTGGAATTCCTTCCTAAAGTTGTCTCAAAATTTCACTTACACCAGGAGATAGTTCTACCTTCCTTTTTTCCTGAACCTTCCTCGGAGCTGGAGGTGAAGCTTCATAATCTGGATATTAGGGAATACTTGATCAGGTATTTGTCTGTTTCTGGTACATTTCGTAAGACGGATCATTTGTTCATTATTCCTGAAGGCTCCAGGAAAGCTGAAGCTGCTTCCACTTCTACACTACGTAGATGGATTTCCAACATCATCACTAAAGCTTACTCTCTGAAAGGTGTTTCTCCTCCGAAACGGATTAAGTCTTTGGCTACTTCATGGGCTAATAGGGCAGAGGTGTCCCCTGATGACATATGCAAGGCAGCAACGTGGTCTTCTCCTATGACCTTCATAAAACATTATAGGCTGGATGTAGCCTCTTCTTCTACTAAGTTTGGCAGAAGCGTGTTGGCTTCTATTAGCTCGGCAAATTAAATGAAATGTTATTGCAGTTAAAATGTGTGGATTATTTTTCCCTACCCTTCTTGCTAGTTTGCTTGGGTATTACCCATAAGTGATGCTGCCATGATTAGCCAGGAATACCGAAATTTTGTTTCATACTTACCAGTAAATTTCTTTTCCTGGCTATTTCTCATGGCAGCATCAGGTTCCCGCCCTGGGTTTTGTCTAAGCTTTTTAATTGGACTGAGGTATGGAGGGAGGAGGAACCCTTTATGCCTACAGCCTCGTTAATTGTTTAATTGTTTTCTGTCCTGATCCGGCTGAGGGTGGAGCTAACCCATAAGTGATGCTGCCATGAGAAATAGCCAGGAAAAGACATTTACTGGTAAGTATGAAACAAAATTTCGGTATTATTACACAAAGTAAAAGGGAATTATATATATATTTTATAATTAGTTATAATTTTCTTCAGGAAAAAATAAACAAGAACAGAAAATGAAGTGGGATTATTGTAACATATAACAATTTACAAAGGGCAAGATGCTGGAGCTATATTTTGTTTATTTTGTTATGAATTTTACACAAAGCAGATGGTAACTAACATCCTACTGGTGCCCAGACTGTAGGTTTTTAAAGTCTCTGGGACCAATACAAAATAATTTCATGTCAATCTTCACAGAACTTTTGCTCTTTCAAACTGGTAAATGTAATTTGTTTTGGGCACTGAGACTTGGCTCCCTGTGGATTAACATGAGTAGCCTTCCAGATACAGAATAATATTAAAGAAAAGGTCCAACTTCATGATCCGGAAATGTCTCTTTAACCTTGATATTTATTTATCTTTGTAATTACAGATGCAGCTCATTAATTCAATAACTCTGGCACTTCAGCTTGGATTTACAGCTCCTGACGTGACTCGTTAATGTCTCATTAGTGTGTCTGATAAATAACCTTCCATAAGGGCCTTCTTGTAGCTGGAAACGGCTGGATAGCACTTCAATACATTGTCAACCAGTGGAGACACGGGGAGTGAAAGAAAAGGTAAGATTTGGAAATTTGCTCCAGAAATTAGAATAAAGCACAGTGTTTTAGCTATCTCCGTTCACAACATTCGATTAGTTGTGTTGATGCCCTTTCCAACGTTCTCATCCTCGTTATTTATTTCTCATTTCTTCTACCTCTAGTTGGAGCATCAAGGCAGGCTGTCTCTGGTCCGTATTGGTCATCTAGGCAGGATGTAGAATCTTTTAGGAGTGCCAGTGCCAGTCATTGGCAGACAGTGCCAGGCAGTGCCAGCCAGTGCCAGCTCTGCATTTTTGGGTAGACACAGTTTAATGAACTGTGAGAATGTGAAGAGTAATAATGGTTTATGTTTCCCACCGTTCATTCAACATTTAGTCAATGAGTGATCTGATTTTTGTGGTTCTTTTATGGCATGAGAATGTAATTGTAAGTTTACATCTTACTAGAATTATAGTTTATACAGGGAGTGCAGAATTATTAGGCAAATGAGTATTTTGACCACATCATCCTCTTTATGCATGTTGTCTTACTCCAAGCTGTATAGGCTCGAAAGCCTACTACCAATTAAGCATATTAGGTGATGTGCATCTCTGTAATGAGAAGGGGTGTGGTCTAATGACATCAACACCCTATATCAGGTGTGCATAATTATTAGGCAACTTCCTTTCCTTTGGCAAAATGGGTCAAAAGAAGGACTTGACAGGCTCAGAAAAGTCAAAAATAGTGAGATATCTTGCAGAGGGATGCAGCACTCTTAAAATTGCAAAGCTTCTGAAGCGTGATCATCGAACAATCAAGCGTTTCATTCAAAATAGTCAACAGGGTCGCAAGAAGCGTGTGGAGAAACCAAGGCGCAAAATAACTGCCCATGAACTGAGAAAAGTCAAGCGTGCAGCTGCCAAGATGCCACTTGCCACCAGTTTGGCCATATTTCAGAGCTGCAACATCACTGGAGTGCCCAAAAGCACAAGGTGTGCAATACTCAGAGACATGGCCAAGGTAAGAAAGGCTGAAAGACGACCACCACTGAACAAGACACACAAGCTGAAACGTCAAGACTGGGCCAAGAAATATCTCAAGACTGATTTTTCTAAGGTTTTATGGACTGATGAAATGAGAGTGAGTCTTGATGGGCTCGTGGCTGGATTGGTAAAGGGCAGAGAGCTCCAGTCCGACTCAGACGCCAGCAAGGTGGAGGTGGAGTACTGGTTTGGACTGGTATCATCAAAGATGAGCTTGTGGGGCCTTTTCGGGTTGAGGATGGAGTCAAGCTCAACTCCCAGTCCTACTGCCAGTTTCTGGAAGACACCTTCTTCAAGCAGTGGTACAGGAAGAAGTCTGCATCCTTCACGAAAAACATGATTTTCATGCAGGACAATGCTCCATCACACGCGTCCAAGTACTCCACAGCGTGGCTGGCAAGAAAGGGTATAAAAGAAGAAAATCTAATGACATGGCCTCCTTGTTCACCTGATCTGAACCCCATTGAGAACCTGTGGTCCATCATCAAATGTGAGATTTACAAGGAGGGAAAACAGTACACCTCTCTGAACAGTGTCTGGGAGGCTGTGGTTGCTGCTGCACGCAATGTTGATGGTGAACAGATCAAAACACTGACAGAATCCATGGATGGCAGGCTTTTGAGTGTCCTTGCAAAGAAAGGTGGCTATATTGGTCACTGATTTGTTTTTGTTATGTTTTTGAATTTCAGATGTCAATGTATATTTGTGAATGTTGAGATGTTATATTGGTTTCACTGGTAAAAATAAATAATTGAAATGGGTATATATTTGTTTTTTGTTAAGTTGCCTAATAATTATGCACAGTAATAGTCACCTGCACACACAGATATCCCCCTAAAATAGCTATAACTAAAAACAAACTAAAAACTACTTCCAAAAATATTCAGCTTTGATATTAATGAGTTTTTTGGGTTCATTGAGAACATGGTTGTTGTTCAATAATAAAATTAATCCTCAAAAATACAACTTGCCTAATAATTCTGCACTCCCTGTATGTTAATGGTATGTCATTTTACCATTAATGGGTTTATGTTAGTGTTATTATAGTATGCATTGTGGCGGAACCAACCTCGCCACTGGGCATTGGAGAAGCCTGTTTGCCCGCCTCCTGCCTGCTGACTATGGCCCCTGGGAGATTTGACCCTTTAAATACAGGGTTTGATCATGTTGTATTGTATTATGCTGCTACTGGCCCTTTAAGAACCATCTGGGGACATACTGTGGAGTTACTGGGTGGCCACCATTTCATGTATCAGAGGCACATGGTGAGAACAATGGATGGAGCACATGGTGAGAACAATGGATGGCGGCCATTTTAACTCACAGACACTGTTGTGACTTTTCTACACGGCGCCATCTCGCCGGTATTTGGTGCACATCGTGGTGGACATCGTGCAGTAGTTTTAAACTATACAACAAGGGACACATTATACAGTAATTATTTTTCATATAGCCTGTATATGTTCTGCAGAATCTGCATTAAACTGTATCTTCCAAACTACTGAATGGATCTGGGTGAATTTTGGATATGTGGTTCACCCAGATCCCCCGGATTTGAGGATATACATGGGGTTATTGCATGTTTTGGGGTCCCTGTGATATGTTTTATAATACTGTATTTCTCTGTCTGTGATAATTATATTAACCATTGTGTTCAGTAATCCTATTACAGGCAGAGGGGAGGATTTTGTGTGGGATTGTATGCTTTTCCTGTTCAGCTGTTTACAGCATTCCTATGCTTGAGAGCATTCATATGCTTCTCCGGTTCGGTGGTTGTGGTGTCTGCTGCAGTGCTTGGAGTCCTCAGGAAGCGCTAGGAGCATCCTTCAACGGAGGTACCCAGTCGGGGTGCCAGGTGATCCGTTACATGCATGTTACTGCAATGAAAGCTTGCTTAGTTTTGGCCTGTGAGTCTTCAGTTCCAGCACAAAAGTGTTCCCGCCACTGCATTAGCAAACCTGTCACTGACATGAGTGTACCTGTTACTGACATGAGTGTACATGTTACTGGCATGAGTGTACATGTTACTGGCATGAGTGTACCTGTTACTGACATGAGTGTACCTGTTACTGGCATGAGTGTACCTGTTACTGACATGAGTGTACCTGTTACTGACATGAGTGTACCTGTTACTGGCATGAGTGTACCTGTTACTGGCATGAGTGTACCTGTTACTGACATGAGTGTACCTGTTACTGACATGAGTGTACCTGTTACTGGCATGAGTGTACATGTTACTGGCATGAGTGTACCTGTTACTGGATGAGTGTACCTGTTCATGGCATTAGCGAACACGTTACTGGCATGAATGCGCTTGTTACTGACATGAGTGTACCTGTTACTGGCATAAGTGTACATGTTACTGGCATTACCGAAAATGTTACTGGCATGAGTGTACCTGTTACTGGCATGAGTGTACATGTTACTGGCATAAGTGTACATGTTACTGGCATTACCGAAAATGTTACTGGCATGAGTGTACCTGTTACTGGCATTACCGAAAATGTTACTGGCATGAGTGTACCTGTTACTGGCATTACCGAAAATGTTACTGACATGAGTGTACCTGTTACTGGCATGAGTGTACATGTTACTAGATGAGTGTACCTATTACTGGCATTACTGAAAATGTTACTGGCATGAGTGTACCTGTTCATGGCATTATAGCGAACACGTTACTGGCATGAATGCGCTTGTTACTGACATGTGTGTACCTGTTACTGGATGTGTGTACCTGTTACTGACATGAGTGTACCTGCTACTGACATGAGTGTACCTGTTACTGACATGAGTGTACCTGTTACTGGAATGCGTGTACCTGTTACTGACATGAGTGTACCTGTTACTGACATGAGTGTACTTGTTACTGACATGAGTGTACCTGTTACTGGATGAGTGGACCTGTGTGGCATTATTTACCTCCACTGAGCCGTGCAGACCCCCTCCTGCCGCGTGGTCGGACCGCTCTACGCGACTCACCTCGTTCATAGCCGACCTCCTCCTGCCACGTGGTCTGAGTGAACTACACAGCCGAGCGGCAGAATGTCTGTAAATAGATGTGGATGTGATTTCACGCCCACTCTTAAAGTGACCACATAATAATTGCGATCCTAATCTGTTTTGGATCACAGTGATGACGTGGAACTTTCAGAACATAGGTAAGAAGCCTATTTAAGGCTTGTTTTAGCCCCCATTCATTGCCCTATTGGGGTTTCTGTTAAGATCCTCGTTTAGTCCTACTGATTCCCTTGTAATTTCCTGTATTTGATCTCCGCTTCATATTTGACTTGCAAATTATGGTATCCTGACCCTGGCTTCGTATTTGACTTGTGATTTCTGGTATCCTGACCTCGGCTTCGTATTTAACTCGTGATTTCTGGTATCCTGACCTCGGCTTCGTATTTGACTTGTGATTTCTGGTATCCTGACCCGGCTTCGTGTTTGACTCGTGATTTCTGGTATCCTGACCCCAGGTTCGTATTTGACTCGTGATTTCTGGTATCCTGACCCTGGCTTCGTATTTGACTTGTGATTTCTGGTATCCTGACCTCGGCTTCGTATTTAACTCGTGATTTCTGGTATCCTGACCTTGGCTTCGTATTTGACTTGTGATTTCTGGTATCCTGACCCGGCTTCGTGTTTGACTCGTGATTTCTGGTATCCTGACTGTGGCTTTGTATTTGACTTGTGATTTCTGGTATCCTGACCTCGGCTTCGTATTTGACTCGTGATTTTTGGTATCCTGACCCCTCACACACACACAGCACCTCTTAAAAACACATACACAGCACCCCTCACACACACTCAGCACCCCTCACACACACTCAGCACCCCTCACACACACACACACAGCACCCCTTACACAAAGCACCCCTAACACACACCACCCCTCACACACATACTATACCCCTCAAACACACACACCACCTCACACACGCACACACACTGCACCCCTCCCACACACACTGCACCCCTCCCACACACACTGCACACCTCCCACACACACTGCAACCCTACACATACACACACTCGGCACCCCTCACACACACTCAGCACCCCTCACACACACACAGAACCCCTGACACAAAGCAACCCTCACATACACACACACAGCACCCCTCACACACACACACACACACATACACTCACACTGCACCCCTCATACTGCACCCCTCATACTGCACCCCTCACACACACAAATTGCAAACCTCACACACAGCATCCCTAGACATACAAAGCCAGAGCCAGTGCACAAATTTTTGCCGCCCTAGGCAAACAAAAATTTGCCGCCCCCCATATGTCCTGCCCACTACGTGACATCACAATGCCCCACCCATATGCCTTGCCATATGGGCCAACGCCAGTTCTGCACAAAGTGTCTTTTATCTGAAGAGGCAGTGTGTCTTTCCCCTCCACCTTCCCTTCCTTAGTGGTCATTCCCCTCCTCTCCCCCACTCTTTGTGGTCCCTGTTTAGCCTGCTACCTATGAAGCGTGTGTGTGTTCAGCAGTCTGTGTGTGTGTATTCAGCATCCTGCGTTTATTCATCAGTCTGTGTGTGTGTGTGTGTATTCAGCAGCCTGTGTGCATTCAGCAGTATGTGTATGTATTCATCATTCTGTGTGTATTAAGCAGTCTGTGTGTGCATTCAGCAGTTTCTGTGTGTGTTTTTTGCGTGTGTATTCAGTGTACTGTGTGTACACTGTGTGCAGAATTATTAGGCAAATGAGTATTTTGACCACATCATCCTCTTTATGCATGTTGTCTTACTCCAAGCTGTATAGGCTCGAAAGCCTACTACCAATTAAGCATATTAGGTGATGTGCATCTCTGTAATGAAAAGGGGTGTGGTTTAATGACATCAACACCCTATATCAGGTGTGCATAATTATTAGGCAACTTCCTTTCCTTTGGCAAAATGGGTCAAAAGAAGGACTTGACAGGCTCAGAAAAGTCAAAAATAGTGAGATATCTTGCAGAGGGATGCAGCACTCTTAAAATTGCAAAGCTTCTGAAGCGTGATCATCGAACAATCAAGCGTTTCATTCAAAATAGTCAACAGGGTCGCAAGAAGCGTGTGGAGAAACCAAGGCGCAAAATAACTGCCCATGAACTGAGAAAAGTCAAGCGTGCAGCTGCCAAGATGCCACTTGCCACCAGTTTGGCCATATTTCAGAGCTGCAACATCACTGGAGTGCCCAAAAGCACAAGGTGTGCAATACTCAGAGACATGGCCAAGGTAAGAAAGGCTGAAAGACGACCACCACTGAACAAGACACACAAGCTGAAACGTCAAGACTGGGCCAAGAAATATCTCAAGACTGATTTTTCTAAAATTTTATGGACTGATGAAATGAGAGTGAGTCTTGATGGGCCAGATGGATGGATTGGTAAAGGGCAGAGAGCTCCAGTCCGACTCAGACGCCAGCAAGGTGGAGGTGGAGTACTGGTTTGGGCTGTATCATCAAAGATGAGCTTGTGGGGCCTTTTCGGGTTGAGGATGGAGTCAAGCTCAACTCCCAGTTTCTGGAAGACACCTTCTTCAAGCAGTGGTACAGGAAGAAGTCTGCATCCTTCAAGAAAGGGTATAAAAGAAGAAAATCTAATGACATGGCCTCCTTGTTCACCTGATCTGAACCCCATTGAGAACCTGTGGTCCATCATCAAATGTGAGATTTACAAGGAGGGAAAACAGTACACCTCTCTGAACAGTGTCTGGGAGGCTGTGGTTGCTGCTGCACGCAATGTTGATAGTGAACAGATCAAAACACTGACAGAATCCATGGATGGCAGGCTTTTGAGTGTCCTTGCAAAGAAAGGTGGCTATATTGGTCACTGATTTGTTTTTGTTATGCTTTTGAATGTCAGAAATGTATATTTGTGAATGTTGAGATGTTATATTGGTTTCACTGGTAAAAATAAATAATTGAAATGGGTATATATTTGTTTTTTGTTAAGTTGCCTAATAATTATGCACAGTAATAGTCACCTGCACACACAGATATCCCCCTAAAATAGCTAAAACTAAAACAAACTAAAAACTACTTCCAAAAATATTCAGCTTTGATATTAATGAGTTTTTTGGGTTCATTGAGAACATGGTTGTTGTTCAATAATAAAATTAATCCTCAAAAATACAACTTGCCTAATAATTCTGCACTCCCTGTATGTACTCAGCAGTCTGTCTATGTGTACTAAGCAGTCTGTTTATGTGTACTCAGCAGTCTGTCGGTGTATTCAGAAGTCTCTCTGTGTGCATTCACCAGTCTGTGTGTGTGTATTTTTGTATGTGTATTCAGTGTACTGTGTGTATGTACTCAACAGTCTGTATGTGTGTGTGTCTATTCAGCAGTCTGTGTGTACTTAGCAGTCAGTGTGTCTGTATTCAGCAGTCGCTGTGTTTTGTGTCAGTGAACTTGTCTGTCTTTGAGCCTGTGTATCAGTGAGCGTGTGTGCTTACTGTATACTGTATCAGAAAAGAGAGAATTGCGGGGAATGGAGATGGGAATTTCAAACTTTAGGGCGAAAGCTAAATGGGAGAATTTTTCCAACTCGGCTACTTTGGCCGTAAGTTTAAATTTACCATCTAGGTTCCCTGTAATTCTCTCTTTATTGAGGAGACTCTGTAATCTGCACTATTAGTAGGCGGAGATTAATAATGTGGGTTGGACATAGTGGGCGGAGCTTTGCGGCAGTGGGTGCGGTAGTAATTGATAGCTGTGCTGCAAAGTGTCCCTGGAAATGATTTTAAAATGTTGGCAGCCATGCCAGTTGTTGCCATGAAAGCCTGTTACTGGTACAGACATAGGGCAATATAGGTTTCCATGGCGATTGCTCCTTATTACCTCTTTTTCCCAGAATAGTAACTGTCTTTGTCTTTATTAATCTGCCCTTTATGTTAAATCTGACAATTGATCAATGGCAATTCAACAAAAAAAGGAAACAGTTATTTATGTCTTTTAGGGAAAACAGCCTTATTGAAATTTAAACCGATTTTTTTTAGAATATCATCCAAACACCCAATTTATTTATTTTTTACCTTGAGAGCCATTGAGAATCTACGTGATAAGCGACAATTACCACTGCCAGACAGACATTTATATTTTGGAATAATGTGGAAAAAAAGTTTAATCACCTGAAGGTGACGGTGTTATGCTTTTTACATAACAGAAATCAGCTCAGAGAAACATTTCTAGTCTGTTCTCATCAGCCGAGCTGATTGCAAGCTGATAAATGTTTTTGTCCTTAATATTTTGACTTGAGTACAAGACGTGCTCGTGATCTGATTTCCCTACAAGCTCTTTCTGTTTATTCTACCAGCTGGAGAGACAGACACTTCCTACACATTGAATGCAGGCAGTACACTTGGCAGTGATTGGCTGCTGTTAATTAAGAAAGCGCTCGGTAAATATTCAGCCGTGACGCTCTTGTGCAGGGTTTGCTGAAGGTGAGAAGATACATGTTGCAGTTAAGAGCCACTTTTCAGAAATGCTCGGGAGCAATCGACTGAATGAACACATAGAGAAGTGCTTTATTTTCTCAAAACAAATTAAAGAACAAAAATTACAAAGACAAGAAAAATGCTTATTTCCTCTTCTTTTTCCAATACTAGGACAAAGTGCTGATATCTCCAGAGAAAACGGGTTTAGAAAGAGACCACATTTAAGACTGCTGATTCTATAATTATTCAGGGTATATTGGGGTCACTATGACATCATCACTTCAGAAATTATTGACAGTATTAATAGTTAAATACTTTGAACGGAATGTTTTTAATCTTTATTTTTAATTTAGAAGTCTGAAAAAAGCATAAAAGTGTAGATTGTCATGAATTACAAGGTGGCCTGGCAACGCGTTATTCTGCCAACGTCAGAAATTGATAGGAGAAAACCATGATGAATCCCTCCCTGCTGCTTTTTTAGCTGACGTTATGCAAACTGAATGCTTATAGCATTATACGCAAAGACCTTTTTGTATATCGGAGGAGAGTATACACAAGGTAGCAGATTTGGTAACAAATACCCCCTTTCCTACCCCTGGAGTTTATACAACTAGGGGGTGTTTGGTCAGCAGCTACTGGGCCTCGTAGACCTATTTGTGTGAAGGAATGACTGTGATAAATACCCAATTCTGTTCATCTTTCCCATTGGTTATACACACACAGTATTAGTGCTAACACTCAGATTTCCACCAGGTTCTGGATCTAGACTGCTCAAGAGAAGGCCTACGTGTCCCAGATTGGGCACCACCATGAATAAAGCTCCTCTTCATTCTAGATTAGTATATCTCACACTAGGATGAATCCACCTATAAAAAACTTGTACAAAACCCCACCAAGTCCTTTTTGGAGGATCTTAGAGCTTTACTCCAAATAGGTCTAGACCAAGGGATTATTTCTTCCAAAGAATTTCAGTATATCTTTAATCCAACATGTAAAATAGCGATTTTTTATTTCCTTCCTAAGATCCACAAGTGTTTGACGACCCCTCCAGGTCGGCCAATCATTAGTGGGATCAACTCATTATCTTGTAACCTTTCCGAATATGTGGATTTTTTCCTTAAGCCTTTTGTTTCTTTATGTCCTTCCTTTATAAAAGACACCACTCATATTCTCCAAACTTTACAATCTTTTACCTGGAAATCTTCCTATATACTAGCTACGGTGGATGTTACCTCCCTGTACTCCAATATCCCCCATATTAAGGGTTTGGAGGTTATCAGGGACGTTCTAATCCAACACCATACTTTAAGTTCAAAGCAAGTTGATTTTTTGGTGTCTTGCATTCAGTTTGTTTTAACCAAGAACTTTTTTTGGTTTGATTCGAATTTTTATTTACAGCGGTGTGGCGTCGCCATGGGGACGAGGTTTGCCCCCAGTTTTGCGAACTTATATGTATCCCATTGGGAGGATTCGTGCATCCAATTGGGACCACACCCGGGGGGTAGCCTCGTCCTATGGCGACGCTACATTGATGACGTGCTCACTATCTGGGAGGGAGAGGAACAAGGCTTGAAGAATTTTATTGATACTATCAATTTAAATCAATACAACCTAAACTTTACTTTTAATATTAGTACTACTACCATAGATTTCTTGGACCTAACTCTATACATAGAAAATGAGATTCTCCATACTAAAACTTTCTTTAAGAAGACCGATTGTAATACCGCTATAAAAAAGACTAGTTTACACCATCCAATATGGCTCAATAATGTCCCAAAGGGCCAAATAACTAGAATGAGGAGGAATTGTTCTAATGTGCAGATGTTTGAAGAACAATCAAAAATAATACAAAACAGATATGTTGAAAAAGGTTATAATGCAGATCAAATAGAAAAAGATATTATAAAAATAAAAAATAGAGAACGTGCAGAATTTTTAATGGATAAAGATAAAAACAAGAATAAAACCATAGGATGTAAAAATCAAACTACTGACGGCCATAGGGAGTTTGCCTTCATTACGAAGTATAGTTCTCAGGCTAAAAAAATAGAAAAAGTCCTCAAAAAGCATTGGGCCATCTTGAAAAAAGACGACATCTTAGGAGATAAGATACCAGAAAAACCTGTAGTCATATACAGAAAAGCAGACAATTTAAAAAATAAATTAGCACCTAGTCTTTTACCAAATTTGTTGAAAAGTCCAAAATTGAATTTTCTCCAGTCACAAAAGACGCCAGGCTTTCATAAATGTGGGGCATGTTCCACATGCACCCACCAAAAAAGAAGGACTATATCCTTTACAGGATCCTACACTAACCAAACATATAACATAAAGAAATTTGTACACTGCACATCCACATATGTAATTTATCTTTTACAATGTGGATGTGGTGCCCAGTATGTGGGTAGGACCATCAGAACTTTGCATACTCGCCTTCGAGAACACTTTAACAATATTAGGACACATAAGGTGGAACATAGTGTCCCTAATCACTGCAACTCCTGTAGTTTGTTTCAATGGTCGACCTTCGTCGCCATTGGAATAGATCAGGTCACAACAAATTGGAGAGGAGGAAGTAAAACTAATGACCTAGCTAGGAAAGAAGCCTTCTGGATCTACACTTTAAATACCCTAAATATGGGCCTCAACCAGGATATTGATTTAGGGGGGCTTTTGTAGTCTATATAATATTCTTTTGAGACATTTTTAGGTTTTTAGGGTATATTTGGTTTTATGCATCTAGTATGATTATTATTCTGTATTTTCTTTGTATTTTATTATGTTAGTTTTTGGGTGTATTTATGACACCTATATATTTATATTTGAATTTTATTATGTATGGTTTACTGATGGTTTTTTTCTTGTTCTTGTTTCCATTTTTATTATTATTATTTTTATTCCTTCTGTTTTTATTCATTCTTTGTCCCCCTCATTTTTTGTCCCCCCCTGTTTTGTTGGGCTTGAGCCCATACAGTCTTTATCTGTTCCATTAGTGTTCCGTAGTTCCGCCCTGGGCGCTCGGCTTTTCGCTGCAACCTTTTGGTTGCCGGAATTGCCGTGCGTTCCACGGTGGAACGCGGAAGCGTTTTTCAGTCCTAAGTGATAGGACGGCAAGCGTTCCACAGTGGAACGCGGAAATAGCTCTTCCTTACACAGACGGCCGGAACACGTCATCACGTCCGGCCAATCAACAACCGGCAAAAACGAAACCCGGAAGTATGTTCTCCGGTTCGCGGCAAAACGAAAGACCTTGAAGCCCTATATAAAGAAAGGACTATATGAACGTTACTGCATATCCCTGAAGAAGTCTAGAAGACGAAACGCGTTGGATACCAGCTAGAGACTTTATATGTTTTTGGCTTTTCTTTTTATTGTTTATTTTACCACAGAGGGATTCCGTTTTCTCCTGGGTACCACTTGTTTAGTGGAGACAAGCTGCTTTTACCTTTTATTGATGTAAGTGCATTTTGTACTAATAAATTCTCTTTTTTACTACAATACTGCTCTATATATATTTTTGCCTTTGAGGATTGGAGGTCTCTGCATATGCTGCTATACCACATCGCATACCCATCCTGAAGGAAACGCCGTTTTGTATATATACCCTTTGGAAGGGAGACAGGCGCTGATCTCCAGTATAATCTTGTAAGTTCTCTACCTCCGGGTCTGAACCACTCATTATTGTACATACTTCACCATTGTGTGATTTTTTTATACATTCTAGATATCCTGGAAATTGTTGTGTCATTTTATACACAGGTCGTATTTTTATGATATTTGCTCTGCTACCCCTTTAATCTGTACGGTCACTTGTTGGTGCAGTACAGATTTTCCCCTTTGTTATTATCTCACACTTATTGTTTTCAATTTAAATGGCAGCAAACCGCACTCTCTTTTAAATTCCTTAAACGCAATTCCTTTAAAGTCCTTCATTCAAAGCAAATCAAGACGTATATATAAATATATTTCCCCTTGATAGCTATTTGAGCTTTATTGTAAATCCCTATGTCTCTGAGGTTTTTAGTACCATTGCAATTGCCAATGGCCATTAAAGTGTAAGCTCTACTGCCAAGGTCAAGGCAAACCCCTTGAGTAAGTCTTACACTAACAATGCTTGCTGCTTTCAGATTACCGTAAATACAAAGTCTCTGAGACAGAAGGTGATATTCTGATACAAACTAATAAACTAATTAACAAATTCTCCATGGCAGAGATTCCATCGTTATCATTGATTTCTGTCTCCAAAAGCTAAGCCGTCTGTCTGTTGTGCAAATTTTGAAATGTACTAAAAGAACAACTTGATCAGATTGCTTTCATCAAATCCCGTTCTATTCAAATACCAGAGCAAAAGGGCAGGAGAATAACCAGCATGCACCTATGTGTCTCTGCTCTTTGTGCTTTTATTAACTCCATCCCAGAGTCCGAAGATTTCATTATAATGCCATCAAAACTTTTTGTAAGATTTCTTTTTACACGTATACAAGCACATACAGGACTGTTCATTAAATGACAATTTTCGGAAACTCAAAGTGGATTCAAAGTGAATTTCAAATTGAAAGGGATAGCAAAGGCACTAAAACAACTTTATCTTAATGAAGCAGACTCACTACTCAATTTTTGCAATTTACCAGATAAATCACTTTTGTTTCTGTTTATGCAGCCACCTCCCCTGAGTGTCACTGACACAGCCTGCATGAAAACAAAGGTTTCATTTTTTCCTGGTAATTGTCTTGAGAAAATGTTTTAAAGAAATTATAATAAAAAATGAGCTCCCAAATGACTGCTTCCACACCAGCTCTACAGATACACTATACGTGAGGCAAAACCTCTTTCTCCATACCCCTATATGTACGCAGGACCAGATTGAGAAACAACACATGTATTTTCATGCATTTTCCAGCTCCCCAAACTGGCTCCTATCAAAATATTATTTCGAGTGTAGGGAAAATTTTCCTCTCAAGCCAACTGTTTGAGAGACCCATCTGGATGACCAGAAGACATGGTACAGGGAGGGAAGCAAGCAGTCAAAGTGCCTAATGGAAAACGTGACTATGGAAAAGCATATTTGCTGGCAGTTTGGGAATCTCAGATATAACACACACACATCAACTGTTCATTATAAATAGTTTGTTGCTATTTTTCGATGTTCTATTCACACGTTATCGACCTGTCTTTGCAATCTGTGTTACATTTCGACTTATTGCAATACTCAACGTTCACTGTCCTGTAGTGCTGATCTGTTTATGTGACTACTCTTTCGATTGCTCTTACATAGTTGCCGATTATGGAAGTCTATTATCAATTATTTTTCAATAAAAATATGTTGTAAAGAAATCAATATCATCTCTCCTGTTATAAAAATTGCTATTTGTCATTTTGTGTTATGTATTATAAACCTTTTGAAGAAATTGTGAGACAAGGAATACAAAACAAATATCCATTGTTCTACCTCCTCCAAATATCTGCAAATATACAGAATACACTGTATGGTCAAAACAACTCTATTCCCTTATTTCTTACATTAACTATCCATATTTTGAATAAAATTAACACTTAACTTTCCATAACCGTGCAACAATCTATTTCCTTGTCTCTCGCGGGGTCGGTTGTTAAGGGGTTAAAAAGCAAATTGTGCATTCCACATTCAAAGCCAAACAGAAAACAAACAAATTAAATGTTTACATGTTTAAACATATAGTTAGATTTTTTTCCTAACATTTCCACGGTGCAGGTAAATATTTCGACCCTCTGTAATTTATCTACTGATGATAATCAGAATAAATTTTTTGTTAGTTGTGGTAGGGTATTTAAAGGGACACTCCAGACACATTAAGCAGGTCAGCCGTGTTTAGAGGTTATGGGGCAAGGAATTTTTAAGTATCATTCCCCATTTTTTGAAATTTTTTTGAGCATTTGTAAGAATGGGGGACTCTTCTGACATTTAAGGTTCCCCCCCTTTAGATAAAGCTTACATTTTTACTTACTCCAAAGATGTCCAACTTTAAAATGTCAAATATATCGCAGGAGTTATTCACTAGACTGAAAACCAAGGGCATTTTAGACTAAAATAAATGAGATAGAAAAAATTTCTTATTTGGCTATTATAGCTTAAAGGACCACTCTAGGCACCCAGACCACTTCAGCTTAATGAAGTGGTCTGGGTGCCAGGTCCAGCTAGGGTTAACCCAATTTTTTATAAACATAGCAGTTTCAGAGAAACTGCTATGTTTATAAATTGGTTAAGCCTTCCCCCTAATCCTCTAGTGGCTGTCTCATTGACAGCCGCTAGAGGCGCTTGCGTGATTCTCACTGTGAAAATCACAGTGAGAGCACGCAAGCGTCCATAGGAAAGCATTGTAAATGCTTTCCTATGCGACCGGCTGAATGCGCGCGCAGCTCTTGCCGCGCGTGCGCATTCAGACGACGAGGCGGAGAGGAGGAGGAGAGCTCCCCGCCCAGCGCTGGAAAAAGGTAAGTTTTAACCCTTTTCCCCTTTCCAGAGCCGGGCGGGAGTGGGACCCTGAGGGTGGGGGCACCCTCAGGGCACTCTAGTGCCAGGAAAACGAGTATGCTTTCCTGGCACTAGAGTGGTCCTTTAATGTTTCATTTGTATTTGTCTCGTCAGTTCCCCGGAATGTGGCATTTCTTGCTGTTGCTGTTTTTCAATGGTTTTGTCAGATGCACTTGCGACGTAGTTGCCTCTGTTCTTCGACATAAACTCTTGGAAGTATTGGTGTAGCTGCAGGTCGGATACAATATTTATATCGCTTTAGAAAATGAGTGCCGTGCTGGATTTAGGAACAGATAAGCCATGTTTTATTATTTATGCTGAGTTAAATCAAAAGGGAAAGAGAGGGATTTAAAGAGCCAATAACATCTAAGTGGAGTGACCGAAAGCATGTGTGTGTTTAATAAGTTAAGCAGAGACAATTGGAAATGTTAAGACAAGAATTGGACAAGTCTGGATATTAATTTTACATGGTGTTCAAGTGACAAAAAAAAAGATTATATTTGCATTTTACAAAGGATGGTAAAATCCTGCTTTTACTATCCAACAGCTCAGCACATTATGAGAAGCACCGGCTATGCCTACAGACACCAAGTTAAAACATATAAAACAAGAAACTGTTATTTTATGATACTTGTCGATACAGAATCACAACAAAAAAATCATAAATAAAATAAATACCAAACAAATCAATACTTTATGAAAATTCCTAGCCTGTCCAGATCTTTGTCAGAGCTCACTCGTGGGATGGCACATTGAGCTGGATAGAAATGTGTAAGTCACTTTACTACTGTTTAGTAGATATACCCCAAATGACATAATGCATGCATTTATTATTGCAGTTTTCATTGGGGTCATATCTAAAAACCTCTTGCAAAACCTGCAGATCTCTTGTCTGTCTGCAGGCTTTGTAAGCCCTCCTTGTCTAGCCCCGACCAGACTTTCTGTGGCTGTCCAATCAGACTTCCCAATGCAGCTGTATAAAATGGTTAATTTGTAAAAGTGTCAATTTCTATTGAAATCTACACTTTTTGCAAAATGCAAAAAACAGGACACACTCTTCACACATAAAGCTTTTCAGCAAGTTAAAGGGCCTTAGGGGTCTGAAGTGTCCCTTTAATATTCTTACAGCAGAAGTATTTATGGTGCTGTAATGGTGGATGTTCCGATTATTCTCTAAATAATCATGAATCAATCATGTGTCAATCACAGACGCTTGCATCATGTTATGCACAGTCTGACAACAGTCCATGTTTCTATAAAACCTCAATATTTTAATCTCAGTTTGTACTGTCTTATGCATGGGGGATTTCTTCAATATATGAACTAATTGTGTATTGACGTTTATTGTACAATGTTGAATTGTATAAACTAATTATTTTGCCATTATTACCCAAACCTCCAATAATTAAGAGCTGAGATTGGAAATACACAGGGCAAGACCCAAATTAGCAAGATGTTCATTTTTCAAAGGAAAATAAAAAAAGGGAAAGTTTGAGATATGCGTTCACTGTGAAATTAAAATACATTCATTATTATAAAGCATGTATTATTCAACGTGATATGTAAGCCTCCAACTTATCTGGACGGTCTTAATATTTAATAAAGAATAAACAAGTTAAGATAAATAGTAGTTTTAAATGAGGGCTATGCACTTCCACACCCTAACAATTAAATCTCAGAATATAATTAGATAGTTTATCATGCTTGCGTTTGTCGACTAAAAATAAAATCACTGGCAGAAACTTTGCAACCATTGCAGATTTAATTCCTTCATTTGAACATTACAATTATAAGTTAGAAAGTGCCAACATGTTCTGTAGCGTTGTACAATGGATAAATTGGCCATACTAAAGAGTTCAGCAAAGCACGTTTTACTAACAAGAACAACAGACAGAAAGGGGTCTGATCAAACAAGTTTGAAAGCTAAACGATCACACTCTAACTGTAATATTTCCTATTAAGACTATCGCAGAACCTTCTTTGAGAGAGCCTGTTAGAACAAAATTTAGATCTCTTAAATAATTGGCCACTTCTTTGCCATGGATTTCTCTTGGTTATCAATCTCTGGTTTGTGCTACAATCTCATTCCAGCTTCGGGGGAAGCCACCATGAGCTGACACAAAAACATGTTGTTCAAAGTGACTGCAAACTGTTATTGCTTATCACAGGTGTTTATATGGTGTTATTTAACAAGGCATGCTTTTATTCTTTATCCAATCAGATAGAGAGGTACACATAGTCTTAATGTATAGAAAGCAGTAGTAGAGTAGTAGAAGGGGGATTGCCAGCTGGTAGGGGAGAGGGGAGAGGGGGGAGGGGGGGGGAGGGGAGGAAAGAAGGTATAAAATCCAAACTTGTAAACAACCAACATCCTATATACATTGAACATAACTTAGCTTGTTAGTCTAGGGGCTTATTCACTAAATGTTGCTAAACACAAGACTGAAAAATTACCTGGGTATGTTGCCATACCTCTAAAATTACCTGGCTTGCCTAGTAATCTGGGGTCAGGAAAACTAAACAGAATTTTGAAACCTGAATGGGAGCTGCTTAAATCAGCCGCCACTATAAAATCTGGAGAGCTAAGTACTGTCTATCAGGGCCTAAGGGCTTTACTGTATCCTTTTTCATACCAGCAGAAAATATACAATTACACATCATAACAAAACATACAGTTTTAACAATTACAATTATTCCCCTCCTCAGTCCTCCCAACCAGTCACCTATTCTGAAAATCCAATCAAATCCATCAAAAAGATGCAACTGGGTGGGAGGTGATCGAGACTGCATATGAAATGTTTTCTTCCTACTCTCGGGGGGGGGGGGGGGGGGGGGAGAGGGGCAAATACTATTTGACTTCTCTATGCAAGTGTTTCCTGACAAGTTTGAAAACAGTGGAAATTAGCCTTGACTCATCATACATCGAAAATCTATCTGACTATCTCACTCTCACAATCTCTCACTCTCTAACACTCTCTCACACTCTCTAACACTCTCTCACTCTCACACTGTCTCACACTCTCTAACACTCTCTCACACTCTCTCACACTCTCTCACTCTCACACTCTCTAACACTCTCTCACACTCTCTAACACTCTCTAACACTCTCTCACACTCTCTAACACTCTCTCACACTCTCTCACTCTCACACTGTCTCACACTCTCTAACACTCTCTCACACTATCTCACTCTCACACTCTCTCACTCTCACTCTCACTCTCACTCTCTCACACTCACACTGTCTCACACTCTCTAACACTCTCTCACACTCTCTCACTCTCACACTCTCTCACACTATCTCACTCTCACACTCTCTCACTCTCACTCTCACTCTCACTCTCTCACACTCACACTGTCTCACACTCTCTAACACTCTCTCACACTCTCTCACTCTCACACTGTCTCACACTCTCTCACACTCTCTCACTCTCACTCTCTAACACTCTCTCACACTCTTACTCACTCCCTCTCACTTTTATGGGTTTTTTTTATCCTTTTTTTTTTTAGAAATATATCAGAATGGTATATGAATTATTGCTTATTTATGGATTTACCTTTATCATCATGTATTATTTCTCATTCGTCTCTTTCCCTCTATTTCTTTTTTCTGTTACTATCCCTTTATTATATTTCTTTTATAAATTCATAATGATTAAAAACGTATAACAATACAAAAAACAAACACTTAGATCCAAATTCAGTGATATATATATATATATATATATATATATGATAGGGACCTTTTGTCTATAATCTTATTTTTTTCCTTTGTCTTTTGATTTCCCTGTCTTGTTTATCCTAATCTTTTATCGTTTTCCTTTCCCACTTTAATTCCTCTCCCTCTCCTTAGTTTTCCTTGTTATTATTTTTTCTATTCATTATCCGTTTCACTTTCTTTTCTCTTATTCAACCCCCAATCACTTAAGAACACATTAAGAGACTTATAAATGATGAATATTAACTACCAATATATATATATTTCGGCAGGCTTGCGGATTTTTCGGATCATGAAAAAGCTTAGGAGGCAAAGACATGAGTACAGGACATACTTTCCATGTACAGGGAGCATTTTCCTTAGTATTTCCTTCTTTACTTTTATTTTTTGTTTATTCATTATTATTTTTTTTAAATGTATTGCCCACTTTCTTCCCTTCCCTCTTTTTTCCTTTTCTTTTCTTTCCTTTCTCTCTTTTCCCTTCTTTCCCTTTCTTTCCCATTCTCTCTTCCCTTTCTTTTTCTTTTCCTTTCTCCCTCCCTTTTAGGAAAACTTTGACTTGTGTGTATTATACCTAGGATCCTAAGTTTCATTGGTTAATCTTTGCCTAAGATAACTAAGTAGTCAGTCGGGAGATTAAGTTCTGGCTTATTCAAATTCTCTTTAAGGGAGAACATTGACTGTGTGCATTATTTCTTGGGTTCATGTACTACCTAGATTAATCCTCTCCCAAAGTAGCTAACTAGTCATTCCCGAATTTAAATTCTGACCTTTTCCAATTGGATTGACTTAAAACACCACTTTCCATAGCACATTGTGTATAGATCTGCGTTTTAATCTCCGGCCATGTTGGGCTGTTAACAGATAACCAATTTCTGGTTAATAATAATTTGGTTGCTGTCAGAATACAAAAGATTATTTTCGATTCCAACTTTGTTTGTTTGGAAAAGTTTAAATGTAAAATGTAAAAGAGCCATTTCTGGATTCAACTGCCATTCGTGTCCGAACCATTGTATCCGCCATTGGGATATTTAATTCCATAATGTTTTTAATTCTGGGCATGTCCACCAAATATGGACAAAATCACCTTTTAACAAACTGCGTCTCCAGCAATTTGGTAAAGCATTGGGATACATTTTACTAAGCATTGAGGGGACTCTGTACCAGCGGTTAATTAGTTTATATTGGACCTTATTAAGATTCAGGCATTTTACTGATTTATAGAGATTTTCTAAAGACTAATTCCATTCATTTATATCGATTTGAATTTTCAATTAATTTTCCCATTTTTTTAACGACTGATGGAAAAGTTTATTTTTTAGTTTGTCTGATCAGTTCTTGATATTTGGCGGCCAAGTGACTATAATTATCTTGTTTTAAGATCTTATTGAGTATCTCAGAGACCTTATTTTCTGTTGTCAGAATTAAGTTTGATTTCATGTAACCTTTAACTCTGAGAGTTATGATCTGACTAAGATATATTTTGTATTGTCATCTTTTTAAAATAGGTCTGTTTTTGGAAGATCATATTAATTTTGAAGTTCTTGGAAATTCTTAATATTAACTCCTGTCATTAAATCTTGAACACATCTAATTCCTTTTTCATGCCAGGAGTCTATATTAAGTTCCTGCATCAAACCATTTAATATCCTAAAGGGAAGAAACTGTAAATTTTTGTTTTTCAAACCATTTTTATCTTTAAATCGATTCCAATTTAGCAAGATATGATTTAAAGGGGAATCGTTTTTTGGGGCCATATGGGATCGCTATATTTTAGAGGACCAAAATAGTAACAACATGTCCTGGGTCTTTATCTAATTTTTTTCTAGGATGTACCATTTTTCATTTATTGCTCTAGTGTTTTGTGTTGCTATTGCATGTGCCAAGAGATCTGCATTCCCATATTCCTGGATAATTGGGAGCCCTAATCCATGGGAGGGGTAGGGGGGTGGGGAGTAGTATTAACTGAGGAATCATGAACATAGAGAAGTGGGGATAGTGAGCACCCTTGACAGGTGCCGTTTGTTAGTGAAAACCATGTCGATTTTTTTTTTTTTTAAAACGGCTACTCAGTGATCCGAACACCGCTGGACTTCCAGAGCGTTCGGGAGTACCGCGTTCGGTACATTATGTGTCCCGTACTGATTCGGTACTTTTAAACTCACCTTGATGTTTAAATGTATTATGTGCGGCGTTCGGTCAAATCAGCTGGGATCGGAGCGGTATTCTCACAAAGTGTGCGCCCCGACCCCAGCTATCTACCGAACGTTCGGTTATTCTAAAGTGCCGAATTAGTTAGTAGTGGGTTAGTAGTGGGGATTTGTATTTTTGAGTTTGTTGGTATATATTCATAAGTGATCGCATATGGTTTACTGAATATCTCCCTGTGACAAAATAGACTGGGTTGTTATCTATTAGAGTTGTTAATACAGGTTTTAGTCTTTCAGCTATTATGGCCGCATATAATTTGATGTCTTGATTTCAAATTGATATAGGTCTATAACTAGTAACATCCTTTGGATTTTTACCTGATTTGAGGATTGGCACTATGTTTCCTTGCAAAATCTCTTTGGGTATATCTCCTTTCTTTATAAATTCATTAAAATCCTAACAAGGTGTGGGGCTTAGTCCTTTGTATATAATTTGTAGAAGAAAGCATCAAACGCATCAGAGCCTGGAGATTTTTCATTTTTTTTGCGATTTTATTATTCTAATCACTTCTTCTGAAAAAGGACTGTTTAGTTCTTTTATTGTTTCCTTAGAAGGCTTTGGGTATTTTTTATTGTCTAAATAATCTTTTATATTGCTTTTTGTAGATGATATTGGTAAATTATACAATAGTTGGTAATATTTATTAAATATTTGATCTATATCTTCTGGATTTAGATAGACTATTCCGTCCTGTGTAATCTTGGAAATGGTTCTCTCTTTTCTTTTCTTTTTTAGTTTATTTGATATTTTTTTGTCCGCTTTATTTTCTTTGTAATACCAGGATGTTTTCAAGGCCTGGATTGTTTTATTTATTTTTTTCACTTAAAAGATCATTTATCGTTCTTTCAGATGTAATATGTCTTTAGATCTGGGAACTGTTGGGTTTTGTTTGTTTAAATTACCTTGTTGATATCATTTGATATGAAGGTATGTTAGTTTGTCTTTTGAATTCTTTTTATTTTATAAGGTGTACCTTGTTACTGATTTGTAAGAACACCAGATTAAAGGATAAGAATGGTTTTCTGATTGATTTTTAAAAAAATAATATTTTGTCACCTGTCTAATGTATTCAATATCTTTTTCATGTTTTAAGAGATTATTATTTAGGCTCCAGTCGAATATAAGTTTTTGAGAATTATCTTTCATTTCAAGTATTACAGAGTTATGATCTGACTAAGATATATCTTGTATTGTCATTTTTTTTAGTTTGTTGAACCGCACCAAAGTTACAAATTATCATATCAATTTGTAAGTATGTACAATGGAAAAATAAGTGTAGTCTCTATCTACAGTATGGAAAACTCACCATATATTCAAAAGGGTATGTTTATCCATTAACGATGGTAATTTACGTTACTGAGAGATAATGTTTCTATTATGAATCTCACCTTTTTTATTACTCTTATGTCCGCGTCTCTCTTCTCGTCTTTGCCCGTGGTAATTAGGCGCCAGGATTCAGTGGACACAACAAATCAAAGTGGCTGCCACGTTGGTCTCCCTGCAGTCTTTTTCGGTTCGTCCATACTAGGAGGCGAGGGGCGTGTTGATAGCTATATTGCTACTGCTATCATGCAAGAGGTCAACAACTCATACTCTGCCTTCTCCGTAAATTCTGTCCGACACCGTCCTTAAAGTCTCCAAACAGCGGGGAGAGTATTCATCACTCCAGCTCCACCTCTCCATGACTGCGACGGTGTTACGTCACGTTGTTACGTCATCACTCCAAACCCCCTCCCTCTCACTTTTACTCACTCACTCCCTTTCACTTTTACTCACACTCTCTCACGCTCACTTACTCATTCTCATGCTCACTCGCTCTCTCTCACATTTACTCACTCACACTCACTCACTCACTCATTTTTACTCACTCTCACACTTTTACTCACTCACTCACAATTTTACTTACTCTCTCTCACACTTTCCTACTGCTACTCACTCTCACTCACTTTCTCTCACTTTTACTCTCTCACACTCACTCACTTTTACTCTCTCACTCACTCTCACTTTTTCTCACTCTCTCACACTTTTACTCCCTCTCTCACTCACACTTTTACTCACTCTCTCACTCCCTCCTACTTTTACTCACTCTCACACACACTCACTCTAACTTACTCACTCTCATCCACTCTCTCACTCTCTCTCATGCTCACTCACTCTCATGTTTACTCACCCACACACTCCCACACTCTCCACACGGGACCCCAGGGTCTGCACGCCAGCCGCAAAGCCCAGCAGCCCGACTGGACCCCAGGGAAATAGAGACTCCATGCCAGCACTCCCATTTGTGTGTGTGTCTGTTAAAGAGTTTGTATGTGTGTTTGTCAGTGAGTCTGTAAGTGTGTATGTGTTTGTCAGTGAGAATGTATGTGCGCTTGTCAGTGAGAGTGTATATGTTTTTGTATGTGTGTCTGTCAAAGAGTATGTGTGTCTGATTGTGTGTCAGTGTGTCCCTTTAAGTTGGCTTCCCCAATGACAGACAGAAAAAATAAAAAGGTGGATTATCCTCACAAGAGCAGGCATTAGTTTTCTAGGATAGGACCTGACAAAGTAAGGTTTGTTGGTGTTGTGGCAGGCTCATGCAATGTATAATCATATACTGAAACTAAACCCCCATTATTTTTGCCATAGGTTGCTATTTAGTGAATGAATAAGGGTGCTGTATCTTGTTTTTTTTTTTTTATATATATATATATATGTTAAATTAATATGCAAACACCTCACACAGAGTTATTAAGCATAATATATGTCAAAATGCAATATTTGGTACCTCCATGATTCCTCCTCAAACTCAGGTCTTCCAGTTTGCTGACCCCACATACGGTAATTATACCTCGGCGTACATGGGCTGCATGACTCGTAGGCACACGTCATCATTTAAGCCAATTGTGCTGAATAAAATTACTGAAAACCCTAATCCAAGATGCCTAGTTTTAAAGAATTGCATATTGCCGAGAGGTGTCTAAAGCCCTTTTATTTTGAATGATGGTTATTATACGCATGAAAGATAAGTGCGATCTTAGCATAGATTGTTTCTATTTATTAAACGGAAGTCTTATTTTATTAAGAAAACCTGCAGCGTGAAACTTTGGAAAGAGATTGGTACAATAAGAGGAATGTGTTTACTTAACTGGAGATCTTTATTCTTCCCTTTATACATATTAAAGTAATAATAATAAAATATATATACATTATATTAAAATGAAACAAATACAATACAGACAGAGAAGGTGAAGAAATGGTATACAATAATTCACAAACTGTGTATAATATCAGACTGGTTTTGCTGTATTTTTGCAAACACGTTAGAAGTGATATTTTCCAGTGATCCCACACGGCTCTTGAAGTTTCCAACGAGTGACTTTCTACCCTTTCTATATACTGTCACCGTAGAGCTATCGGACAAGAGAGCGAAAGTCAAACTATGAAAAATCTATTACAAGAACGTGTCATGGCAGGAGAGGGGAGGATAACTCTTGCAGTTTGTTTGAAATCCAGGTTTCGAAAATTGAGTATAAGAAACCGCAAAGCCGCAATCTTAGCTAATTTGTTCGGAATAACGGTCAGCAATAGTAGTATAACATAGTGTAACATATCTGGAGGTTGTTACGTGATAAGATAAGACGCTTCAATATTCCATTCCTCCAGAGCCCAACCCAGTCCTCAAGGACCCCCTAACAGGACAGGATTTAGGGATTACCAGTTGTGTCTAAGGTGCTTATATAAAATAAATTAAAAAAAACTTTACACACAACATGGTAATCCCTAAATCCTGGGTACTGGGTAAGGGGTACTTGAGGATTGGGTTGGGAACCCCTGCTCCAGAGCCATTATCATGCAGACCCAATTCATAGAAAAAGAAAATAGAATTATACAGTAATAATGCACGTAGTCTATTTTACAGATTCAGAATGATTCACGTAAGTGCTATTTGTTAGGAATTCAAAGTGAATGTAACGTTTTACGCCCTAAGAGCTGACTGTAAACATAACTGACTGGCATTCCACTTTCAGAACATTGACCCACTTTTCTGGGATGGACTCTTTGATAAATCTCCCCCTTTGTGTTGAAGGATCTTGGGATCAGTGATGTATGAATTGCTTCTTATTTGCCCATTTGTTTTGTCATTGCTTGTGAAAGGTATTGTTACAATCTTTTCATTTCACTTGGATTGTTACATCGGTTTCTGAATCTACAGAGCCGTTCTCAATACATTTCCAGACTATAATTTCAAATGGTATTGGCATTGTTAAATATTAATAACATTTTTTTTTATAGATATATAATTTATTTTTCAAGTATATTCTATTTTAGAATCTTTTTAAATTTTATTCCAAACTTTCAAAATACTATTAATAATAAGTGAATTTTCTGGAGCCACTATTCTGTTTTTATTTTTATCTTTTTTTGTTATCCAAAATAATTCGGAAAACGTTCTACTTCTACTAATGCGGATTCTATTTGGTACCAGGCTTGGTCTTTTTGATCTCTACTTCGGGTGGTGATAGCATGTGCTAGCATTCAGCATTATGATATTCTATTGTATTTGAAGCTGCTAGTCCCCCATCTTTTTTAATAACAGGTTTAAATTTATTCTGGGTTTTTTCCCCTTCCAAATAATTTTAGAAAAAGCTGACTGTATAATTTTTAGCCAGGTTATTGGGACTTGTATCGGTAACATATGATCGAATCGTATTTATACATCCTGTCCCGGAAATCACCTTACTAACCCATTCTTTCAAGGTTTTGTTTATTTTATAAGCGGAAGAAAATTTACCTCAATTATTTTATTTATGTTTCTTGGAATTTCAATACCCAGAAACGTAATATTGTCTTTTGTCCAGGCAAAATTATATGTTGTTTTGATAAAATTCCTATCGTCACTGTTGATCTTGCTTGTCATTATGGTAGTTTTATTTGTATTTAATTTATAATTTGAGTATTCACTATAGTGACGCAATACCTTAATCAATTCCAGCAAAGATTACCTTGGATTTTGTATAGTGAGCAGGATGTCATCATCATGTAAGTTAACTTTATGTTCTGCCTTTTTTATCTTGAAACCCTTGATCTTTCTATTTTCCCTTATTTCTTCTGCCAAAGGTTCAATGGTTAAAACATATAATAAAGGGGACAAGGGGCATCCCTGTCTGGTACCGTTCGTAATTTTAAACCATTCTGCATCTATACCTGGTCCTACCGTCCTAACTGAGGGCACTGTGTACAATGCCATAATCGCATCATGGACTGCCCCTTCTAGGCCATACGCCATCAGAGCGTCTGACCCTGTCGAAGGCTTTCTCAGCATCCAACGACAGGGTGAGAAGAGGGACATTCATTCTTTGTGCTGCATCATGGACATCCAAAACCCGTCTAAGGCCACCTGCTGCTACTCTTCCTGGAATAAATCCAACCTGATCCTGTTGTATCAAGTCTGAAATACAAGTTTTTTAAACGACCTGCTATAATTATAGCATAAATCTTAACATCTCCATTTAGAAGAGATATGGGCCGGTAATTCGCTAAAATCTCTGGATCTTTATCTTGCTTCAAAATTGGAACACTATTAGCTTGAAGCATCTACTTAGGGAAAGTACGATTGGCAACAATCTCATTAAAATATCCTTGAGAGACGTACAGATAGTATATCTCTAAATATCTTGTAAAATTTTTGTATATCCATCTGGGCCGGGAGCTTTACCAATCTTCAACTTATTTATTGCTACTTTGATATCTTCTGGAGTTATAGGTTTATTTATATCTTTTAGTTGTTCTCTAGTTATTTTTGGCATTTTTTTTTTTAAATATTATTTTGAGGGAAGTTGGTTTCCTTCCGATTCTAGATCATATAATTGCCTATAATATTCATTAAAGGCTGTGCCAATTTTCTTTGGGCACATACCGGTATATGTTTTATTCTCCAGCTTAATTTTATGAATCCATTTGATTTTTATTTTTCAATATATTTGTAAGTAACTTGTCTGCTGTATTACTCTAGTAATACCAATTTATCCTTAGATATTGTAAATTCCTATTTTTCTCCTCAAACAATAATTCATTTATACTATTTGGGATTTGTAGCATGTTTGTACTTGTCTCTTTAGTTGGTAAAATCTCATTTTCTTTGGATAATTTATGAAAATCTATATACAGATCTGCCAGAGATTTACCCCTTTTTTTTCAATTGGGGTCCCAATTTGATTAAATACCCTCGTATAACACATTTATTTGCATTCCATACCGAAGGGAGCGGCACTTCACCCCCATCATTCTCCTGAAAATACCTTTGTCATCTCTGTAATATATTCTCTGTTTTCCTTTTTAAGAAGGATGTTATCATTTAATCTCCGTGCCGTCCTTTTTGCACTCTTATTCTCAATACATAGTTCCATTAATGACATTTTTAATAATATATATCAGTCTATCAGACACAGAAATCATTAAATTGGGAAAATTAATGACAATAACCCCTCTTTCCTCACTCCCTGTACTTTAACTTATTTGGGGATCTTTAATCCCAAAAGAAAAGCTCCCATATATATATATAAAATGGATGACTTGTATTGACATGCACAATATTGAGTGTAACATCCTTCTTAGTATATGGGGACTCCTGGCGGGTTTTACATTCCAGTCACTCCCTGTTATGGAAAGGTGAGATGGATACCATGTCTCTGGCACAATTCATATCCAATCTTTCCCATATTATACCAGGGGGACATATTGCAGTCCTGGCCCAAGTACTACTAAATTTCAGTATTCAATAATTTGATACATCTATGGAACAGGACGGGTGAAAACAGGTACACTTTATGTGTACTCTCAGTTTTGAGGATGACATGGGAACCAATGTATAGATATTACTACCAATGATATTGATTAAATACCTAAGGAAACGTGAGGTTGTTTCTCTGTTATTATGGGGTTTGGGGATCTCACCCATGTTTTCATATAGAAATTCTCGAGTTATAATATGGAAGGGACACTACACACACATAAAGAATTGTTAGCTTGCTCAAGTGTTTTATGTGTGAAGCATGTGTCCTGCCTTGCAAAGACTTCTCATTGAGCTGCATTGGGAAGTCTGTGATTGGACAGCCACAGAAAGTCTGGGCTGGGTTAGAAGGGGAGGGCTTGCAAAGGCAGCAGACAAGAGATCTGCAGCTTTTCCAAGCTGTTTTTAGATTTACCCCCAAGTATAGAAATGCATAATTATTTCCATTTGGGACATATGTACTAAACAATGATTTTTTTTATTATTTATTTTAAAGTTTGGCCAGTGTAGTGTCCCCTTAATCAACACCCCGCTACACATGGAATGCCTGAATATGAGAGACGGTAAGTGTGTTTGTATGTTGGATTGAAAGCCAGCTTTGTGACTCTTCCACTTATAAGGTAGCAGGAAGACCTGCTGTGTTTTTTACTCTGTGGTAATGCCACATTGTTTAGATTCTCCGAGCACTGAATGGTGGCTGCTGTTTAAAAGATTTTTAGAAGTTGGCTTTTTATGGAGCTCTGCTAGCATCCAATCATCATGATGGAGCGTTACCACGGCTGTTTAAAGACTGCGCATTATTTTGATTGGTCATTTGTTTTCACTCGAATTACTCTTTGCATTGGCAGCCGGCCGTGCCTAGTCAACCAAATGTTCCACTTTCAAAACCCGTCACAAGTGTTACGCCTTGCGTCACGGACACACAGCGACTTAGAACTGTCCTTTTTCTCTGCCCCCCTCTAGACCCCGATGTTATACATCCTAGAAGGGTTTTGTTTAGGCTTTTGCGTTCTTCTCATTGTTTAGAATGTACTGTTTCCACTAAAACATTTTATTCCCTGAAAACAATTACATTTTCTCTTGAATCCTGACTGCAGCATTTATTCTGAAAAATATATATATATAAAAACCTTTTTATGGCTGTCTTTAGTTTTATTTGATAAAGATTTCCGTGCTCAAGTCATATGTTCTGCAGTAACCTTTAATGTTCACTTGGAAATCAGAAATATAGATACTCTGTCGTAAATCCCTGCAATTTGTCCTTCTCCCAGCCCCTATCATTAAACATTGTGACATTTTCATGTTGATAGGCTTGAAAACCGCAACCTGCGCCGTTAGCTGATTTAAATTTATCTTTTTATGACATCAGGGTTTGCCCGACACTGCTTTAATCCTGACAATTCATGATTTGTTTTCCAGATAAATAAAAACAAAATTCATCATTACATGATCTACTTATTGAACCCAAAGTTTTACCAAGATGGAACCCTTGCAATTATTAATGACATCTCAGCTGGAAAACAGGTCTAAATGATAATGCTGTACTGAAATTGAAATATATATCTAACTTGGTTACTTTTGCTTAAAGGGACAGTTAAGGCATAATGAGGCACCATAACAACTTCATCTAAAGGAAGTTGTGATTGTGCCAGGAGGCCACGAGCGCATTCTTACCTTCATGGATTACACGGTTTAATGGTTTAACCCTAAATTTGCCTCCAGCAACTATCTCAGCTCTCCCCTGGCAACACCCAGCTTCTGAAATTTCTGTTTGGAGAAGAGAGGAATGAAAAGAAACATACCTTTTCCAAGCCAGCTTAGGGAATAAGGAGCCACTGATTGGCTGAGAGTGTCAGCTGAATGCTCTCAGAAAATCAGCGGCATCGCTCGGGGAGGAGAGGGGTTTTGTCGCCCAATCAGGAGAAAGGGCGCAAACCCCCATTTGAATGGGTGCTCCTTCTCAGATTGTTTGCCTGCACCCCGCAGCGACCAATCAGCGCTCACTTGTGCCGACCTATCAGGAGAATGCCCCAAAACCAGTTGCACTTCCTGAATCTGACATTTCAGAACCTGGATGCCGCCACGGGAGAGCTGATTTCAGCACTCAAGGCAAATTTGGGGTTAAACCAATCAAGTACGGTTTAACTCCTGAAGGTAAAAAAGCACTTGACAATCTCCTGGCAGCATGACATCTTCATTTAGATGATGTCGTTTTAGTGCCTGGAGTATTCCTTTTAGGTTTGTGTGACGGACCACCGTCTCTAAGTTCCAATGTCCACTGCTTACTCATGTGTTTTCCCTTGTATTCTGTGTCTCCCCCTGTATCTGTTATGTATTTTGTGTATTGTGCCTGTTTCCCTGTTCGGGAGCGCTGCTGCGAACAGAACTTGCTCGTCCCCGAACGCGGAACACCCCAGTGCCCCACAAGAATGTTCACACCAATCAATCAGAACGTTCGCACCTGCATCATAAGTGTGAAACCGCAAGGGAAGTAATTAATGAGTGCTACCCTAGGTGGCCACCATTCATGTATGCGAACGCCAACCAGGGGGAGCATTCGTATCCCAAAAAGGAGACACTGCAGGGTCTTTGCACCGGGACCCTACGAACGGGTCCCTAAGGTTGGTGGGGACACTGGCGGTTCGGATTGCCCTACCTGCTCCTAATGGACCTATAATCACTATTTTCCCCTCCCAGGCACTACGAGGCCAAGCTCGTAGCTGCCCAAGGAGCACTCTCTCTGGTGCTACCTAAGTGGAGTCTGTGTCGACCAATCAGGGGAGGGAGCTACCATTCAAACTGGTTTGGGGCATTCTCCTGATGGGTCGGCACGAGTGAGCGCTGATTGGTCACTGCGGGGCGCAGGCAAACAATCTGAGAAGGAGCACCCATTCAAATGGGGTTTCGCGCCCTTTCTCCTGATTGGGCGACAAAACCCCTCTCCTCCCCGAGCGCCGATTGGTGAACATGGGTTTCGCGGACTTTCTCCTGATTGGGCAACAAAATCCCTCTCCTCCCAGAGTGCTGATTGGCACAAACAAAGTTTGAATTCACTGGACTAAACCAAGCAACGCTGTCAAACTATTTTCAGAGATGTACAGAGCCCCGAGCCCAGACTATGTATGATTGTTTCTTGGGCTCTGCACATCCGATAGCCCCGCTATTTGCAGGGGTCCTAGCTGGGACCCGGGGCTATCCAGGGATGTATGTGTCATGTGTGTACCTCCTTCCCTTCCCGGGGCGCAGAGCCTCTAAGTGTTCCTCCATACATGTAATATGTTTTACTGTTTGTAATTGTTGTGCAGTTGGCATCTCCCAGAGCGGGAGATGGCTATCTATAAACCATCTCCCTCCAGCCTGGGATTGTATGGAACAGGATGGAGACCCCCTGCAGGGGTCTGTGCATATAAGCTGTGTGTATCAATAAAACATTGTCAGTGTCGTACCTCCAAAACTCGGTCTCGTCCAGGGGGGGGGGAGAAAGGGTTAATCCCTGTGCCAGCTCGTGGAAGATTCAGCGGGGAAAGTCCGTGTAGGGACTGTAACTCCCAGAGCTGAGTGCCGTCCAGTGCCTGGGAGCAAGCAGAGCTGGTTTCCCTACCCAGTGCAGCTAGGAAGCGGTTCCTTTGGCGGAGGTACCCAGCCGGGGTACAGTGACCTCTGCTACAGTTTGTAAGTTGGATATTAACTCCTCACAAATAACTGTTTGGTGGAAAAAATAATCAAATTAACCATGAAGTGTCAGGGCTGTCACACATAACCCTGGCACTGAAACGTTAATGGGACACAAAGAATGTGTCCTGTCCCCCCTATCCCCGCCCCCATTTTGTCTAGATTATAAGCTCATTCATGTCGGGTCATCATCAACCTATTGTTCCTATCAAAGTTTGTAATAGTTTGTCTAATTTATTATTAAATTCCCTCCTTCATAACATTAAAAGGTTCTGTGGAATAAGCTGGTGCTAAAAAGATGCCATTAACAAAAAGTGCAGATTTATCCCAAAATATTAAATCATTTGAAAAGCTTATCCCAAAAATATTATTATTATTTTTTTTAAAATATATCATATATAAAATGGTTTAATACATCAAAAAATATTAAGATATTTTTGAAAGTATGAAAATATTTTTCAAGTTTATCCAAAGAATTGCGGTCCTGGCTGCAAACTATGGATTCTGAAACTCAGCCATAACAAAATGTGTCTATTTATTCTGAATTCTTCAGTTCGGTTCACTACAATAATTCACAGTTTGGTTCCTTATCTCCCTATTTAGAAAATAACATTTTTTTTTTTTTACTGCTTTCAATTTTGGGACTTTAATGATTGGTCAGCTACAACCTGTAAGAATATTTCAGAAAAATATGTCTAAAAATTTTAAATTGGGTTTAGAATTGTTGTGTTAAAATGTAGATTTAGATGATGCATCTTCCCAGTCAAGGCTCATTGCTCGATCACATCGCTATGAAAGATGGCGTAGAGGGATCATTCAAGATTGTTAGGAACAGCTGAGCATCAAACGTGTTCTGTGAATCCCCAGAAAATCTATATGTACACAAAACACATATTTCCTTTTTTGCTCAGAAACCTTATTTTGTGCTGTACTCTCTCTTTTTTTTTATAAATCCAATTGTGTTTATGTAAAAATTTGGTTTCAAATCATTTCAACAGACAAAGCTATAATGGCAGAGTTAGAGAAACACATTCGTAGCATTTTATCATTAAATTGCAAAACAAATGATGGTGCAGAATAGGATTTATGTCCCTGAAGCTCAAGATTAGTAAATGGTCGTATAAAAAGTATATATTGATTTTATTGTAGTTTTGACTTAATCCCTTAAAGATCAAGTCTCTTTGTTGTTCCCCAGTTTTAATGAACACTCCAAAAATGAGCGGGCTTGCCCATAAAGGTGGTGTTTGCCCACAAATGCGACTGAAGCACTCTGATGTGCTTGCGCTGTGCTGGCTGGGTACAGTTCCTTTGCGTTTCCAGATGCAGTAAACAGGAACAAAATGAGGATGGTGGGGCTGCCCCAACTTAGCCGGAATATTGAAAGGCCTGGTTTTGTGTTTTTGGCTTAAATTTTGTATCAGAAATGAATTAATACAGCTTTTATAACTCTATCATAGCATGGCCAACAAACAGCCATGAGTAGAGGCGAGGAAACTGCTTTCAAAAAAATGCAAGGACATTAGTAAATTATGGGGAGTTGCGGGCAATCTGTACCCCCCCCCCCCCCCACCGCCTCCCCCTTCCCATCGTGTCTCCTTGCATTGTGGCTGAGTGGGATCATGTTAGAGGTCCTGTCACTGAGAGATTTGATGTTTAGTCCGATGTCCATCTCACTGGCCACTCACTGCACACTGTTCGGAGCTCCAGTGACATAGTGGTTACACCTGGGAGGAAGAGGAGATATCCCATGCTGTAATTCTCTAAAATTGGTACTGATTAAAAACTATTTTCTTATTAGTCTTACATTTTCTATAGGGAGATTTGGCATAAGAAACAAACGCGATTGGAGGTGTGCACTGCTTGGGATTTGATTATGTCTGAAGTGTTTGGGTGTGTTTCAGTACTCTGAACATTGTATGTGCATTCTGTTTCCATGGTGACCTGTTTGAGTGTGAGTGAGTGTGTTTACATTTTGGGGCATTTATAAATATTAAAAATTAAATTTTTTCAAAAAATAAAGACTTTTGAGCTATTATATTCTGTGAATAAGAACACGGAATAATAAAATCCAACTCTTAATTAAAATCAGAAATCATTCAGGTTATTGTCTTCAAAAAGTAATAATCTTCTCATCAGGAGTGTTATATGAACAGAAGGGTCATTAATGTCTCCCCCCGAGGACTGCAAACAGGACTGATTGTCAAGGTGTAATGTATGAGATAGTGAAGACAGACCTTGCATTTGCTTCTATCATTTCTCTGACTCGTTTTCGTTATTATACAGAAAACAGTGTCCAGAATTAAATATCAGTACGTTGAGCCAACAGCCGCAGAATAATGAATTTTATTGATTGCAAGAGATGGATTATTAAACGGAATGACCTTTCGAGAACAGTGAGAATATATGTACATATACAGTGCTCGATACAGAGTTAAGGGGGATAGAGGTGGGAGGGGGGGGGGAGGGGGGACTGATCCTATTACTAGAAAACCAAAGGAAAAAAATTGCACCCGAGACTTGCAAGGAGTTTTCCAAATGTGGAGTTTTCAAGGTACACCAGAGAATAGACAGATATGGTGACAAAGCTGTTTTACTCGCCCCCATCACTTATAGCCAATCAATATCTTCTGTGTTGATTAAAACTACCATAGATTGCGCAGAGGTGTAAATTCTGCATTACAAATGTGGACATGATGGGGGCAGCCTTTATTGTCAGAAGAACCCTGATTTACATCGTACTGTTCTGAAATGATTTGATATTACTCAGAGGGACGGTGCTAGGGGTGTGCAGACAGCATAACCACTAGAGTGATATTTAAAGCAATATGAACAATGCACTGGGTTATATTTAAGTTAATATCCAGTATAATAGGAAAAGTGGTACGAAAGACACTGCTCATAGGAGCTTACAATCTAAAGGAAATTAGGGCATAGGTAATGCTTACATTTCAATGCAGAGATGTGGCTCATAGATTATTACATGAGTTGTAATAAGGTAAGTAATACGTTTCCAGGAAAGACTGGTATTCAAGGAAACTTTAAATTTGTGAAGACAGGATCAGGCTTGCAGAGGGTGTTAGGATTCCCATGAGAGATGCCTTAGATACATCAGGTTTAAGAGGTCAGAATGAAGCCGTCAGTGGAAAGAGGATCCCAAGCTGTCTCATGTAGGTTTGTGTGGCCATGTGCCGTGTTACCAGTGGTAGGACGAACATACAGAAGAGGAATGGATGTCACACCGTAATTGTGTGATATAGATCCAATGTGATCTTTGGTATATTCAAGGGAGCCCAAATTATTATTACAAGTGCACTTGGAGACGCGTGAATTAGACACCAGACACATGTTGGTAATCAAAATAAGTCTCTGACCTTTATTTTGTCAGGTGTGTTTTTATACATTTAAAAAGTAAAGTGCTTACGTGCAAATACTCATTGGACAGTAGTATGAAGGGAGTGAAAGGGTGAAAGGAGTACAGATAAGACATAGGGATGAACGTCATGTACATATAACAGATACGTTCAGAGAAAGAGAAAGAACAGACTGATTTAGGAGAGACAGCTCAGGTGGGGGCTATCTGCTCCCGGAACTAGACATATATGATCTTAAGTGTTGTTTTAAGCATTTCCGGAGTCCAAGTTAGCCAATTTTAATATAGGATATCTAATATGACACCTATAAGCTTGAACCTTGGAATCAAAGTAAATTCTTTCACATGTGTCAGACTTTAAAGATAATTACAGGTTATGCATGTTAGATCCTTTGGGGCGCCATGACTAGTCGAAGCATTGAGAATAGACAGCAACAACTGCAGAGCACAGTTAGCAACATTGTTTCATAGATGGCTGCAGGGATTCGTGATGCAGCATTGCCAGCAATTCAGGGGATTGTATATAAACACACAAATAGCAGCTCCCTAAACAATTATAGCTGTGGTGTCCAATTGCTCTCACTATATGAAGCGAGAACGACAAAAACAGAACTCCCTGCTTGAAATCTTGAAAGCCTGCAGGACTTGGAGCTTGGCAAGAGCTTCATCCTATGGGTCCATGGTAATATACTAATGATAACAGCTGAACAATTAAAGTCACACAAAATGCACTTAATCCACACCTTCATTTTTATTGTTATAAATTCCAGGAACATAAATCATAGATATAGATCGAGAGAATGAGACAGAAATAAGTGACCTGATACTTGTTATCTCAACATACAGACAGCGCTGTGTGCTTTGTCAATTAATGTAATAGTCTCTAGGGTGACAGGTTCACTTTAAAGATGGTAAAATATAAGTTGAATTTATACGTGTGCGACAGCTCTCTGCTAAACGCTCTAAAAGTAAATCTGAAATGAATATCAAACAGGAACGGAATGAGATATTCCAACAACAGTCAGGTAAAATGTCAACCGTCTTCCGATGACAGAAATGTAAAACGAATGTAAATATTTATCTCATTTATATTCATTAAAGAAAACAGCTGTAGTTTTTAAACATATCATTTTACAAACACGTTAATCTCAGTCCCTGCAGAAAATGGACACTTAGCATTTTTATTTAAAGTAAATAAACAAAGTAGCAGAGGCTGGGGATATCAGCTTTTGGGAAACGTGTGGTGACCAAGGCTGGGGATAGTAGGTGCATGCTAGTACTATGAGGATAGAGTTGGGTACACAGATTAGGGGTAGCACCAAGATCCATATTAGGGAAATTTTGGGGACACCCAGCTAAAGGGTAGAAGATGGTGCTTATTGATATCATGTATTCATTAATTAAATATACCCATTAGGAATTAAATATCCTGAAATAAATAAATGCATAAGAATAATTCCAGATATGTCATACTATTATATATTATATTATATTAGTACAGCCCCCTGGTCTTCACTACAGCCAGCCTGGTGACAGCAGGTGACACTGGGAGGTGACAGCAGATGACACTGAGAGGTGACAGTAGGTGACACTGGCAGGAGGGCTGGCCTGTGACAGGGACCTTGCAGCCAGGCTAGAGAAGCTACCGGAGAGGAAATGGTATTCTGGCAGGGAGGAGAGCCCTCTTCCAGGAAACATCAGTCATGTACAGGGCTCAGGGTGAAGGACATAATGTAATGGAAGAATTCAAAAATAACATTTTAAGATGTGAACATTCTGTTTCTCCTAGCAACAGCAGTGACATTAATAGCTGAACACTTGAAGTCGCACTGATATCAAAGGGAGAAGGAAACTCTGCTGTCCTTTGTTACCAGCCCTCTCTCTCTCTCTCTCTCTCTCTCTCTGTCTCTCTCTCTCTGTCTCTCTCTCTCTCTGTCTCTCTCTGTCTGTCTCTCTCTCTCTCTCTCTCTGTCTCTCTCTCTCTCTCTCTCTCTCTCCATCAATAAGCAGCAGTTGGGCACTTTACCAGGAAGACACTGGAGGAATGAATGGTTTAAGGGAAAGGATCTGTTGCGCCTAATGTGTAGCTATGGCCTGAATTGGTCGTTAAATCACCTCTATTGAGCTCACTATAATGGCAAACCAACACTGGCAGTCTTAATGCAGTGGCAGCAGCCGGCCTCCCTTCAGTTATTGGTAATGTGAGGAGAATTTTAGGAGAATGGGTTCTTGGCACCCCTCACACCCCGGATAGCGTGCTAATGTAAGGAGAATATCAGGAGAATGATTGCTTGGCACCCCTCACACCCCGCATCGCGTGCTAATGTAAGGAGAATTTAAGGAGAATGGGTTCATGGCACCCCTCACACCCCGCATCGCGTGCTAATGTGAGGAGAATTTAAGGAGAATGGGTTCTTGGCACCCCTCACACCTCGGATAGCGTGCGGAGACTTTCAGGAGAATGGTTGCTTGGCATCTCTCATACCCTGGATGTTGTTATATGGCTAGATCATTCTCTGCTTTTCATCTTTATTATTTTCAATACAAGTTTGAAGAAGTGTTTTACAGACGAATATTTTTTGCATCCTACTTACACAAAATAATTTTGTTGTTTCACTCAGAAGAATTTTACAGTTTTTATTGTTATTCTGTACGATTAATACAGATTACTACGAGATCCACTTTCTTTTATATTATGTCTTTTCTTTTCTTTCAGGAAGTGTTCCGGAGGATTGGAGGAAGGCAGATGTGGTTCCTATATTCAAAAAGGGTTCAAAATCCTTGCCTGGAAATTATAGACCTGTGAGCTTAACTTCTGTGACTGGTAAAATATTTGAAAGGTTATTAAGGGATAATATTCAAGAATTCCTTGAGAAGAATATGGTTATCAGCAAAAATCAGCACGGTTTTATGAAGCACAGGTCATGTCAAACTAACTTGATTGCGTTCTACGAAGAAGTAAGTAGAAGTATAGATCAGGGTGTTGCAGTGGATGTGATCTATTTGGATTTTGCCAAGGCATTTGATACAGTTCCACACAAAAGATTAGTGTTCAAACTCAAGGAAAGCGGTCTCGATGAAAATGCTTGTTCTTGGGTAGAACATTGGCTTAAAAACAGAATACAAAGAGTTGTCGTTAATGGTAAATTTTCAAGCTGGACAGAGGTGGCAAGTGGTGTCCCTCAGGGGTCTGTTCTGGGACCCCTTCTATTTAACATTTTTATAAATGATCTTGAAGACAGCATTGAAAGTCATGTTTCAGTGTTTGCAGATGACACAAAACTTTGTAAAATAATACAATGTGAGCAAGATATTACTTTGCTGCAGAAGGATTTAGATAGACTGGAGGACTGGGCACTCAAATGGCAGATGAAATTTAATGTTGAAAAATGCAAAGTTATGCACTTCGGCGTAAAGAATACACAAGCAACGTATACCCTTAATGGAAGCGAATTAGGGATAACAACACACGAAAAGGACTTGGGAATTGTTATAGACAACAAACTATGCAACAATGTGCAATGTCAATCAGCAGTGGCCAAGGCCAGTAAGGTATTGTCATGCATGAAAAAGGGCATTCATTCTCGGGACGAGAATATCATTTTGCCTCTCTATAAATCACTGGTAAGACCACATATTGAATATGCTGTGCAATTTTGGGCACCTGTTCTAAAGAAGGATATCATGGCACTAGAAAAAGTGCAGAGGCGGGCTACAAAATTAATAAAAGGAATGGAACATATCAGCTATGAAGAAAGGTTAACAAATTTAAACCTATTTAGTTTAGAAAAACGTCGCCTGAGAGGGGATATGATAACATTATACAAATATATTCGGGGCCAATACAAACCATTGTGTGGAAATCTATTCACAAACCGGACTTTACATAGGACACGAGGCCATGCGTTTAGACTGGAAGAAAGAAGATTTCGTCTAAGGCAAAGGAAAGGTTTTTTTACTGTAAGAACAATCAGGATGTGGAATTCTCTGCCTGAAGAAGTGGTTTTATCAGAGTCCATACAGATGTTCAAACAGCTACTAGATGCATACTTGCAAAGACAGAATATTCAAGGATCAATGTAGGGTAATAACTGCTTGATTCAAGGATAAATCTGACTGCCATTCTGGGGTCAATAAGGAATTTTTTGTCCTAGCTTGTTGCAAAATTGTGCTTCAAACTGTTTTTTTTTTTTTTTTTCCCTCTTTTGGATCAACAGCAAAAAACAGGTGTGAGGAAGGCTGAACTTGATGGACGCAAGTCTCTTTTCAGCTATCTAACTATGTAACTATATGTAACTATGTATTTTTTACAAAGGTTCTGATTGCTCTGTTTTAGGTTCCGCTCACATTACGGCAACGTTTCTTTTTGACCTGAAAGTATTTTTTGTATGATTATTCCAACCATGCATAACTATATCAGAAAGAACATTTCTGAACACATAATGAACTAAATCCCGATAGAAAAAAACAAAGAAATTATCTTTTAATTTAGAATTTCACGTGTTGTTTTTGCATATATTTGAATGTATCAGCTAAATTACAAGTTAAGCAATAATTAGTAAAGTTGAGCCTAGAGTGTCTCTTTAATAACGATCTCTTTACAGCGTACCCATCGTGTTTCTTTCCGTAGACGTAATTCTCAGACATACACGTCAATCTGCTAATCTGCAATCTGCTAATAATCTACACACAATTATGATGTTTTTTGTTTTTAATCTTCCCTTGGTCTACAAATGATTGTTGTTTTGTTTCTTGCTTTGGAGACATATTGACAATATTTCAACATGCTGTAAATTGTGGTTACTTAACAATACAGATCAATCGCTTTAATTAACACGGATTCTACCAGCGAAAGTACAGTCTTTTATGCTGGAAATCAGCACTTCGGGAAGATCTTCACGGTTTGGCCTGCTTGGGCAACATCAATGGACAAACTCAGCACTTTCTGCTTCAAAGACGCTCAATAAGGCTTTTCAGATGTGCTTGAACATACTCAAAGAACGTGGTCCTTTATAAGCACCAGTTTACACAAAATTTGAATAATTACCCAATGAGTACAGTAAACTGTATTATTTAATTACTCAACTCTGTTTTATTCAGTGCAAAATAAAACCCTTTTAACGATCTAACTTTGTTTCTTTGGAATAATCTGGAACTGTCTAAACAGCTTAGTTTTTTTATATTTAAATGTTTTTTATTTTTCACAAGTTAGAGCTTTACATACTGTTGTACATACGATAATCATCATATATATTGCAAAAGCACTAGATATAAAAATGTTACAGCCTAAGTGGGTCCAAAGTTGGGACAAGTGTTCTATGAATACCAAAGCAGAGTATGTAGCGTTCTGATTATAGATACAAAGGTAATCCTCTAACCAAATCATACGGCATGCACAGACACGCACAAATACAAACACAAAATACAGATAAGGGAACAGAACACTTACAAAATACAGTTTTCAATTTTACAAACTTAAAATCACCTACCTTGGCAAACAAATATGGGGATTCAGTTTCACCATATGGCCACATTGTATTAAGTCCGCCACTATGTCACAGTACCCCAATATTGGTGGGTCCCACACTAATTTTAACACGGGACAGTAACATGCTAACTGTAATACTTACAGCTTAAATTGCTTCCAGAGCCACTCACTTTATACATTCCCGTGGTCCCCTCCAAAGGGGCACCTATAGTGGATAGGTGGGGCGCTCAGCCCAATAGGAATCCGGTTTGGATTCCCAATCTACACATAAACATATACACACACCTATATACACAGAACGCACACAATATTTACTGCTTATTTGTAAGTGTATGTGTTATTAGTATGAGACACTCAGCACACACAAAATGAAATATCAAGCATTTACTATAACAATTAATTGGAGCTAAACCAAAATGATATCATAAAACTATAATGCATGGGGAAATAATGAAAACAGCTTGTGCGAATTACAGCAAACTAAGAATCTCTGCAAATCCACTACACAAACCATTCTAATTCTTATTTTTAAAAAGTATGTGTTTCACATGCAGCATTGCACATGATTGAATGTGTCACTGACGTTTTATTAGAAATCAATGGAAAGCGTTTCTGGGAGGGAGCCATGGTGCTTTAATCAATGTATTTTTTATTACAATCTACATGTACTTGGCATCACACAATAAACAAATCAGAATCATTTTTATATCCACAATCTTTATTCGTCTGAATACCAGGAGTCTCCTTCTAAAGCTATTTTTATTTCCCATGACACCTCTCTCATCCTGACCACAAACTACGTGAATAAATTCATGAGAAAATTACCGATTGAAATGAGG